>NW_022692324.1:434304-451683 GCF_011630105.1 Anneissia japonica
TCTGATACAACATTCTACTTCGCAAATGGTTCCATTGTGACAGAACAGCTATGAATTTCCTCTGTCAAGGCTTGATTCAGAGAGAGTGTAGCCATCTGCTTTTCTCAATATCCAACATTTTTAAGTGTGCACTATGGAGTTTTGTACACTAGGCCCCTTGTTTATTTTTGATATTTCTTTGACATTTTTAAAATCAATTGAACTTGCCAAATACTGACTGAAATAACTGTACTTACAGAAATAGTATAGAATTGTCAGCACTCTAACTTGATTTTGATTTATTATTTTTTTGGATATTGATTATATTATATCCTTTTGTCCTATATTGAAATGGGGCTTTTCGTAATTTACAGTATAATACAGTACAGGACGCATTAAACATTAAAGGATAAACACATAACGCTATATAATTGTAAGTAATTTTGTATTGTTGACCTCTTTTGTCCCAGAGCATCAAAGTTAACACGATGTAGTTGGAATCCTACATGTGACCAGAGGCCGACTCAAGGATATGCACAGTGTACAGCCTTTGTTCAAGTTTTGAAAACGTCTTGGAATACCAATCAAACTCAAAATTTTTACCGTTATTTTGATGTTTTTAAACGTTTTTAAAGCATTCTTAAAAGGTATTACAAGACCAAAGTCAATGTAACTAGAGTTAAAAATTACTCTATTTACATTGACTTTGGTATAACACATTTTAAGAATGTTTTAAAAACGTTTAAAAACATCAAAATAACGTTATAATAACGTTTCTGAATGTTAAATTGAAACGTTATTAAAACGCTTCAAAAACTCCACATAATTACGTTTTTAAAACTTAATATTATAACGTTTTACAAACGTAATAAAAACCCTTTGTAAACGTTTTTAAAACGTGATACAAGAACAAAGTCGATGTAACCAAGGTTATTTTTACGTTATAATATCGTTTTTAAAACGTTACATTAAAACGTTATTTAAACGCTTCCAAAACTCCACAAAATTACGTTTTCGAAACGTTTTACTAAAATGTTTTTTTAACCAAACTCATACGTTTTTATAACGTTTTTTTAACGTTAAAGTGTTAGCTGGGGTGTTCCTTCGAACGGTATAATTTTTCCGTTATTTGTTTGTTTTGTAGGACTTAATATTCTTAGTTTTCTCTAAATATTGCCTTTTTAACAATCTTTAGACACCCACTATTTACCTGATCCTATATATTTTGGGATTTTTTCAAGATTGTGAAGATTTTTGTAGCTAGGCACCCGCTGTTAAATATGTCTGTGAGGAAGGCCAAGTCGGACGGGGACAAGTGTGGTGCTTGTGCTTCGGTAGTTTCGGAGAAAGATAGGGCGATCAATTGTGATTTTTGTAGCTTATGGTTTCACACTGGTTGTCATTCGGTATCTAAGAAAACTTATGATTGTCTTGTAGCGAGTGATTCGAATGTTCACTGGTATTGTAGATCCTGCAAAGTTACTGCAGGTAACATCTTTATCTTTATGGCATCTTTAGCTAGTATAAAATTAGCTCAAGACAAAATGCAGAAAGACATATTGGATAATAGAATTAAAATCGAAGAACTTAATAAATCTAAGTCCACTGGCTGTGATTTAAAGGAAATTGAAAAATTAATTGACAGTAAATTTGAAGATGATTTAGAAAAGAAAAGACGTAGGGATAACCTAATTCTACTTGGATTGGTAGAGTCAAAGAGTGATGATCCTGAGGTAAGGAAAGTTCATGGTCAGGAAATCATTAATGATATCAGTGGGAATTGTTATGGTGATTTCGAGAGTAATGTTAAGGCAATGTTTCGAGTGGGCAAACGGGGTGAAAAATCTAGGCCGCTAACAATTGTCTTTAAGGGTGAAGACTTCAAGAGGAAATGTTTTGATGTAGCGAAAACTAAGAGTATCTTCGTTGGCAGTGACAGGTCAAGGTATGAGAGAGATAAGTATAGAAAACTAAAAGACGAGCTTAATCTTAGAATACAAAGGGGTGAACAAAACCTTATAGGCCTAATAATGAGTGGTAAGAATGGGAAGAAGAGTTTTTGTGAAGAAAAGTAAACATAAGCAAAATAAAGTTAGGAAAGAAACAAGAAGTAATTCTTATTTGTCGAGTTCAAGAAATTTTAAGTTTATGTACACAAATTGCGATTCATTTTTAAATAAGAAAGCGGAGTTAGAAGCCATTTTAGCAGAAGATGATTTTGATTTTATTGCTCTAACTGAGATTTTTCTAAAGTTTACGCAATTCGGCGGTTTAACATCTTGAATTTAATCTTAATGGTTTCCAGTTGTTTTTACATCAGAAGATCTAGGTTCTGGTCGTGGAGTAACGATCTATGTGAGAAATGGCATCCCTGCCAGTTTGGTTAATCTTGATAGTGGAAATTTTAAAGAATCAGTTTGGATTGAATGTCTCTTACAAGAAGGAAAGCTTTTGCTTGGATGTGTTTACAGAAGTCCTTCCAGTTCAGATTTTAATAATGGTAATCTTTATGAATTAATTAATCGAGCACTTAATCGTAATTTTACGGACCTAATTATTGTCGGGGATTTTAATTATAGAGATATAAAATGGGATTTGGGTTATGTTAGCAGCGAATGTGCAATGAATGGTCATTTATTTTACGAGTGTGTTAGTGATTTGTTCCTTCATCAACATGTTCATGAACCCACAAGATTTCGTGAGGGTCAAACTGTAAGTACTTTAAAGCAATTAATAAGAAAAATAAAAGTTGGAAGCGTTACACTAAGAGTAAGAGAACACAGAGACCGGACATGGAGCGAAATGGAAGCAATTCATTGAAGATAGGAATTTCGCCACAAACTTAATTAGGAAAACTAAATCAACTTTTGAAAATAAACTTGCAGACGAGATAGGATGTAACGAAAAATGCTTTTGGAAGTATGTGAAGAGTCAAACTAAAGGTAATCCTGGGGTCCCTACTCTCATTTCTGAAAAGCTGAATTATTTAATGCCTTTTTTCAGTGATGTTTTTGTGAATGAGGATCTGTCAGATATCCCTAATCTATCTTTTTCTGCTGATACGTGTTTGGTGGACGATATTTCCTTTGTCGAAGCGGAAATCTTGCAGATTCTGTCTAGTTTGAATACCAATAAATCTGCTGGACCTGATGTGTTACATGCTAAAGTGTTGTTTGAACTTCGATCTGTTATATCATTACCTTTAAAACTTATTTTTAATAAGCTTTTCTTAGAGGGGGTTGTACCCACGTCCTGGAAGGAAGCATAGGTGGTTCCAATTCTTAAAGAAGGGTAATAAGAATACTCCATCTAATTATAGGCCGATTAGTCTAACATCGTTTGTAGAGAAGATTATGGAAAGGATCATTAGAGATTATCTTATGGAATATCTTGAGACAAATGATTTACTATGTAAAGAGCAACATGGTTTTAGAAGTGGTTATTCTTGTGCAAACCAATTACTTGAGGTACATGAGCTGTGGTCTTCTTATAATGATACATCTTATAGTATTGACTGTATTTATTTTGATTTAAAAAAAAAAACACTTTTGATTCCGTTCCTCATCAGCGTGTACTAAGTTACGTAGTTACGGTATTAAAGATAAAACTTTAAAGTGGATTGCGAAATATCTTACTGGACGTTCACAGCGTGTCTCAATAAATGGATGTCTATCTAGTAAACTCCCGGTGCTAAGTGGTATTCCACAGGGCTCTGTTTTGGGTCCAATTTTGTTTACTATTTTTATCGATGATTTACCTTTAGTATCTGACTCTTCCGTAAGATTGTTCGCAGATGGTACAAAGCTTTTTAGAGTTGTACACTCGGTTGGTGATAGATTCCGTCTTCAGGAAGATATTAATGCCTTATGTGAGTGGTCTCGAAAATGGAACTTGCATTTTTTAATAGTGACAAATGTAAAATTATTCACTATGGAAGAAATAATCCAAAATGTTCCTATTTTATGTTTGATATTGAAATTCAGGCAGTTGACAGTGTAAAGGATTTGGGATTTACCTTTGATTCCAGTCTTAATTTTAGAATGCATGTTGCCGATATTTGAAAGAAAGCTAACATGAAATAGGGCATGATAAAACGGTACTTTAGATTTTTGAAGAAAAAAGGTCTATTGAAACTGTATAAGTCTATTGTGAGACCAACTTAAGAATATTGTAGTGTAGTCTATAACCCAATTTATAAGAGAGAGGCAGATTCCTAAGAGAAAGTTCAACAACGAGCAACTAAGATGTTTTTGGAGGTCAGGGATTTTCCGTACAAAAAATTAGACTTAAAGTTCTGAATCTTCCAACTGTAGCGTTCCGTAGACAGAGATCGGATATTTTACAGCTTTTTAAAATTTTCCATGGAATTGATAGGGTTTCGAGTGATTTATTTTTTGAGTTTAATAAAGAAGAAAATAATGAAGACGTTATCTCTAGTTCAATTAATTTATTGAAATCTGCAATCGAAGTACGTTTGGCTGACCATCCGCTCAAATTTGCGCCCTATGTTAAAGTTTAAATATGCTGTTTTTATCGAGGGGCCTATAAGCATCGTTTTGCTTGGCCTCTATACCCAGGGGGATCAGACTATAGAAGACTCTCTTGGGAAACAAGTAAACAAGTAAGACGTACGATTCGGCCGTGCACTTGTTCGGCCGTAAGATATTCAATGCCCAAATAAGGGTTATTTTATGGAACGCCGAGTAGTGTACATGTAATCAATTATAGTGACGGCCGCCGTCTGTTCGAGAGACCGATCAACGGTAACGACCTCTAACCCCGGCATCTGTGTATTTGCATATCCTGCCCTCAGGTGTGCAAGGGAGGGATCTGCTGTGACTGATTTATATATTGGAGTATTATCTCAAGAAGCAAGATATCCCATTGGATAAGGTAAGCTTCACTCGGTATTTATCACAGTGTTTATCCATTGTATAATTTTATCATTGCTAATCCACTTATTTTCAATTTTAGCTTATTTGACCTTTGACCTATACGTGTGTTATCTTTCCCATTGACAATGTCAAGGTTAATTTTACTGTGAAAATAAATTTCTGTGACGAGAGGGATCTGTACGAACTCCCACATGTTAAGAAAAAACGTGCACAACAGATAATCCGTTGGAGGGCACGTCATTATAATTTGACACCAGATAGTTTGGATGCTATCAAGGGGGAAGTGGGGTTGGTTCGATGATCCAATCGGTCTCATCCCTAGTTGATAATAAGAACCTGGCTGCTGTTTCCAGTAGTCGTCAGTTACCATCAACCCCTCCTAGCAACCCATCTCATCACCACCAGGTGTACCGTCTCATTCTGGGAATAGTTGACTCCTACTACTACACTGGGTAGATCGGATCTAGTCCTGATTACGTGTCATGGTTCACCATCTCGAATGAGTAAATCATCATCTAAGGGTAAATCCTTGCGAATCCGCCGCCCTGTTGAGTCCTCTGAGAGTGAGGAAGAGAGTGTCTGTCGAAGTGAGGAAAGTGATGATCAGGAGGATAGCAGTGAGATCTTGCGACATCAGCGAGCTTTCCTAGAGCAGCGTCGAGAGAGTTATCCTCGACTTGATCAACAACGAGAAGATCATTATAGAAATCATCGTCAACGGGAGGATTATCCCAGACCCGATTATCGACAGGTTGCTTATCCTGGACCCGATCATCGAAGGGATGATTATTATAGACCTGAGCGGCAACGGGAAGATTATCATAGACCTGGGTTAAGAACTCTCAAGCCGAGGGATATTCAAAAGAACTTAGTATTTAAGCGCAAGGAAAGCTGGTCTTTCTTTAAAAAAACGTTTTCTAGCCTTTACAGAAGAGTATGAACTAACACGGAAAGCTAAAACTGAAACTCTTTGTTGGTGTGTGGAGGGGTCTGCGGCCGATTTCTATGTGAATCTCCTAGAAATAGACTGTAGGATCACCTTCAAGAATATCTTAAAGGCCTTTGATTAACGTTTCGGGAAGGAAGATTTGCCTGCCGTCCTGCAAGCTCGATTGGAAGCCGCCACTCAACGTGAAGACAAATCCATTGATGAGTGGAGTGATCGAGTTATGACTATGACCCGAAAAGCATATAAAGATCTACCAAGGGCCGGATCCGTCAGCAAGCTGCTACGAGGTTCTGTCTTGGTTGTCGGGATGCAGAGGCCGGGAGATATGTCCTCCATAAGCATGTTACTACTCTGGCAGAAGCTTTGACAGAGTATGAACAGTACGACGGTCTCCGAGGATTGTATGGCAATAGGAGAGGAAGCAGATCTCGAGATATTGGAAAACCCCTGATCAGGTCTGCTACTCACGTCACTCATCGTTCATTAACACCTCCTACTTACTCCGAGGAAGAGGATGAAGATAGCGACGATATCAAGCCTGCGGAATATAGACAAGTGGGTAAACGTTACAACTGGGATGGTAAATCAAGCTATCCCCGATCTTCTACCCATGAAAAGCAAACAGATATTACACCCGCTAGCAAATCGGCCCCTTGTAAAGTCGCCCCTTGTCAAGTCGCTCCCTAACCAAGTCGCCCCCGTCAAGTCGCCCCTAACAAAGTCGCCCCCTAACTAAATCACCCCCTAACTAAGACGCCCCCTAACCAAGTCGCACCCTTGACTTTTATTGAATTATTATTATTAACTAACCTTTGAAACTTATTTAGGACTTATCTAGGCCTAGGCATAAGAGAGAGCTAGGTAGGCCGGTGGTGTAGGACCGGTTCGGCGGTGAAGAAGTTCGGCCGGGATATATTTGTATGGAACGCCAAGTAGGCGTAAAGCAATGCATGCTGTACGTATGTATGTATGTGTGTGGTTAATCTATTGGTGCTACAGTATCCATTATTTCGTGTTTTTGTTAGGTCTTCTATGTTGCCAAATAATTACGGTAATATGGTTTTAAGGAAATCCGGGCATTATTATGCTGCCATTAGTTTGCCAAAACAACAGTGGATTTGATTAAATTTCTGTAAGTCCCGTGTAAGTTAATAATCAATGATTTAGATGCCATATAGGTCTATTTCGTTTTATCTATTTAAAACAAACGAATGTACATTATATATGCAATTATATGTTGATAATCGTGTTGTATTATCTGTTCTTTATGCTGAAAATTAATTAATGTTATTTTAAGCAATTCAATGGCATTATTACTGCGATGAGTTTGCGAACAAAACAGTGGATTTTATTAGGTTTCTGTAAGTTAATAAATATTTTAAAATTCATATATTTCGTTTTATCTATTTGAAACAAACGAACAGTGGATTTTATTAGGTTTGTGTAAGTTAATAATAATGTTTTAAGATTCATAATATATTTCGGTTTATCTATTTGAAACAAACGAATTTATATCTTGATAATCAAACCAAAGGGTTTTATTATTTTCATATTACAGTGTCGATGCCTATATTGAAGAAGAGGAAGAAGAAACAAAGAATGTTGATAATATTAATATACTGCCAAATATTATTATAATTTTAGTAATAGTATTAAAGCTTACTCTATTTGATGCTTTATGTTTCGTTGTATATTATTTCTAGGCCTATACGTTGTTAAATGATTGATTGATATAAAGGAGAAAGAATATAAACACCACAAAAAAAATCACATTGTTGATGCCTCGTCCGGCAGCACTCAAAATTTCCGACTGACGCTGAAAGGCTGCCGCGACCGACACTGGTTTTTTTTTCAATGATTTTGTGTATAATTTTAGAAAAAAAAAAACAAAAAAAAAACATAAAATACATCGCCCTAAAATCAAGAACTTTACCTGTAAACGCCCTTCATTGAGAAGATAACAATAGAAATACACGTTTCCGTGGTTACGCGTGTATTAGATAGGGCAAAACATGCCCATTCGTGGAGAACAAGTGTGCAGTGTCTGCATCACCTAATGCGAATTCACCAACTGATTAAAAGTTCAACCTGGTTTAACGAGCAATAATACTGTTATAACACACAACAGAGGTTAATGATCATAATCAATGTCTTTATTACGCTTATGTAAAATAATTAATAGACAAGAAAACAACACGTTGTATAGGCCATGGCCACCCCTACATTATAAAGGTCTGTATAGGCGAACAACGGGTGTATAAAATAAAGCGAGTAGGAAGAAATATCAGTAGGAAATAATGCCGCTAACAAAGGAATGATCCATTTCAGAATAGGGGTGTTGGTTAAGACATAGACAGGAGCCATTACACACCCAGTTAATCCTACTCATATGGTAAGTTCTGGTGTTCATAGCATAACTAGCGAATTACAGAATCAGTTATTTCTCCATTGTATTAAACTAGGCTAATTATTTATTAGGTTGTATATATTTATTTTACTAAATTTATTTTACTAAATTTATCACAGTAAATACAATCTAATATCATCTGTATTTATTTACATAAATATATTAAATATTATAGTACATTTAATAACAGTAAAATATACAACCTAATAATAGAAATAATAGAAACTTATTTCTTTATTGCATTACCTAGGCCTAATTTATTAGGTTGTATTTATTACTAAATTCACTCATAGAATAGAGCATCATAATTTCTGTTGTATTTCTTTAAGTATCACACATTTACTTAAATAAATACAACCTGGTTAGGTTGTATTATTTAAGTAAATATTTATTTATTTATTTATTTTCAATCTTACGACAAAAACAGAAAAGTTGGACAGGGGTGCCGAGGAAAAGCAAAAGTTAGAAAAACTGTCATCATTTAATGAACTGTACTATATAGTATATGGTATTTTAATAATAAATACAATCCAATTAATCAATTTGTAGTATATTTAATAACAACCTAATAAATTAGCAAATTATTTAAGTAAATACAATCTGATTATTATTATTAGGCACACATTTTATTTATTTAATTTCATGTACTATATAAGTTTGTTGTACATTAATTTTGTTATTTGTTGTATTTGGGTGGTTTTCGTCCGGGTTGTTACAGTAACACCAATAATAACCTACTAATATTCACTTAGTTTTTTATTGCATTAACTAGGCTGAATTTATTAGGTTGAATTTATATTGAATGTAATCAAAAATGTCAACCCTAAAACAAAATTTCACTTTTAAAAGTTATAGTGTCTATATCACTTAAAAGAACAATTATCTGGGCATTTAAAGCTTGTATTTTTTTTCGTGACAATATACAAATCGTTTGTGTTTATTGTGTATCATGTTGTATATAAATAAATACAATCTAATAATCCTGTATTTATTTGGGTATTTACATAAATGTATGATACTTGAATAAATACAACCCAATGAATAATTGTTTTTGGTTGAATTAATATCATATAGTACATTTATTTATAATAATACATACAACCTAATGAATCAGTTAATGAGGCTTTCCTAATAAGAAATGTTAATTAGGTTGTTTTAGTATCATTTATTTTTGTTAATAATACCATGTAATAAGATCTGAAAATAGACATAAATATAGCTCATAGGCCTATAATTCCTGTAATACTACTCAGCATTTATTCTTTAAAATGCTGCACTTTAAAAACATAAACCAACATAAATATTAAACTTAAATGATATCAACCTAATTATTAACAGATTTTTGCATTAATAATAACTAATAACAAATTTAACAATGTATTTGAAAAATGTTTACTCATGATTCTACCTAAAAAAAAATTATAAACACAACATTTAATAATAATTCAATCTAATAAATCAGTTAATTACGCTATATGTATTTAAATAATTATATATAATAAATAAATAAATAAATAAATAAATAAGTTAGTTTATTATGTTGTATTTATTTAATTATAAAAAATAATAGAGTGCAACCTAATTAACACATCTTATTAGTTTGTAATAATTCAAGCATAAGTTACATGCTTAAATTAATTTTTTTTAATCAGATTTGATTAAGTTATAATTATTTAAGTATAAAAAATAACTGATACTAATACAACCTAATTAACAAATTTTATTACATTGTATTAATTTAAGTATTAATTATTTAATCAATTACAATTAAATATTAATTAGCTGATTTATTAAGTTGTGTTATTAGTAAATGTAGACCTACTATATCAGTGGTTAGGTTGTAAGTTTAATTTTTCAAAATTAGGACTCCTCCTGATTGAAAAAAAAATGTATTCAAAATCCAGGTAAAAGCAATGCAAATAAAATATGCCCCAAGATTGTGATTATCAAGTGGCTCTCTTATTACATAAAGCATACCTAAGAAACAAATATTAAAGATTCTACCAGATCATCAATAAAATATTGAATTGAAATTTAAATAATTTGCATGTTCCTTGATTTACATACAGTAATTGAATATCAAGATTTTTTTTTAATTTCAAATTTGTAAGCAGAATGAGACAATTTTACAGTTAACAGTAAAAGTACACGTCTTCAGTAATTAATAACAAAGCCTCTATCAGTAAAAGAGGTGTTAAAAGCTCTTTTTTACTTAACACATAACAAAAGAAAGCTAAAAAAATAAATACTATAATTAGCTTGTATTATTATTGTTGTTGTTAAATGCACTAGGCAACTTAGTACTGGAAGCTTGATACCTATTTAAAGCAATTTATTTCTATTCATGCCTAGATTTTATTATTAATTCATTATTTATTTTAAACAATGAAGGTAATTTATTCCAACAGCGGTATAACGTAGTTGTCACCATATAATGTAATATAATATAATTATTATTATTATGTAACTGGTGTAATAATATTAATGTTACTGTCTTCTCTTTTCAATACGTCTCTTCTTCTTGTATTAAACAATAGTTTTTCTTCTTTTCACTTTGTTACTAATTGTATAACACAATTATCACACATTCTTTGTCACCAACACCACCTACCTCTTTAATTAATTCAGCCAACACAAAAAATATACTTTAACTTCAAATTCTGAGTTTATTTTAGTTCTCAGCAATCCACATACACTTACATGCAATTACGACGCCTAGGCCGCAAGTAAGACAAAGTTCAGTCTTGAAGAGCTGTTACCAAACTTAACTAAAATTAAATTTCCCGCACATATTACACAAAACAATCTTTGATGTGAAACAATCACAAACAGTCCTATATTAACTTGATCTCATGAACAAATCATACTATTAATAATTGTCTTACAGTGACATAGCATAGCCAATCACAAGCAAGCTAGTATAATCTTCTAAATAAATCAATTGTATAGTAACATTAACATAACACTTTCTTAAGTATGAAAGAAATATATCAATAGTATATCAAAATTAACATTACACTTCCGTAAGTGACACACCCATCACTATAATTAATTGTAATCAACTTAAATAAATTCAACAATAATAATGTCGATAGTAGCTTAAACAGATATGGAATACAGTACTTCATTAAAAGCGGTATCAATGAATGAAAATCCACTGTATGTACCAGATTTTGGTTTATAAATTGACATTCTAGAAGTAGAAAATCTAGTATTATAGTTGGTTAGTAAACTCAATACCAGTATATAAATATACAGGAGATATGCCATTTATATTTATTTTAAATTTGTATACATTTACCTTTTGCAACAAACAAGGTAGCCAATTTAATTTTATATTCATTGTAACCAACATGGGTTTGTGAATGTAGTCTCAAGACACATCTAATAACCTTAGTTATGGGATGTTTGGAATTTATTTTTAAGTTTTTTGGATAAGCGAAGAGAACCAGGTACAGCACCCGTAGTCCGAGTGGCATTGGCTAAGTGAGAACGCAATGTATATTTTACATATTAGTAGACTCTAATAACGATTAAATAAGCCTTTAAAACATTACATTTTCATAGTTTTTTTTCACTTCCAGCAGATTGACTACTTACAATCTTGAGCCATTACTGTATGACATTAAGAGTGCTGATATGTCTTCAGAGGAAGAATTCTGTGAAAGTCCTAAAGGAGTGAGTCCTTCTGTGTCACTTGCATCGATATTTGCACCGTTATCCAACAGGTATTTAATGCATTCAGTTTTTTGCAGTTCCACTGCCTAAAAACGACAATGAAAAGTTATTACATGTGGCTGCAGAGTCTGTGATCAATGAAAACAAATACAGGTCTTTCTCTGATTATAGACTTTTGAAAACCATGCGACACCCCCTCCCACATGTTGTCTCAGGAAGATGTTCTCCTAGCTGCCCGGAAATCCTTTGCCACTTTAGTGCAGTATGAACTCATATTTCAGGAATGCAACAACCAATTCACATTTTTAGTGCATCTACTTTTACCACCGGTAATCGAAAGTAAGAGAAAAACCATACAAAAAATGGGATTGGCATTACATTTTGGTCAGAGTTTTGTTTTGGTATGATTTGTTATTTGGGTTCAAAATTGCTGGGAGCCGAGCAGTCAAACATTTGGACTAAGTTGGTTTGTGCCCATTTGGTCCGAAGTGAATCATGATATTTACAAAATCAATTATATCGTATTTTTAGTACTGTTTATGATGAGTATTATAATAAGAAAGAAAAAATATACATATATTTTTATATAAAGAATAAATTATATTAAATTATAGAGAATAAAGAACTAATTATATTTTTAAATATAGGCAATACATGTTAGGCATATTTGGCCTATGCGCAAGATTGTGGTCTTTAAGCGCTAGACCGTTACACAGAACAACAACAACAAATATTTATATAGTGTCAATTCAAAAATTTATCAGAGCCGCTAGGTGACTAAATCTGCTAAAGACCATGAAAACGCCGGTCTCAAAAGCAGTCTTTAATTTGAGGAGACTGTGTATCAGCATGTCAATAAATGGAAACATCGAAGTCATTCTTGAATTAAAGGTTGTAGCGCACCACAAAAGAGAACAAAATACTAATTGTACTTGCATCACGTATTAAGCAGGCATAGGATCAAGAGGAGCCTCGACTGAATAACATGATTCCGTTGCTGTAGCAATTCAATATCTAAATTATTATATAATTTCACTTTGAATTGAATCTTATAATTAATAATTTTACTAATATACTAAATGGTCAACATTTAGTATATGCTATGTTCTATAGTTGCCATCAGCAGTACTGTAACATGCAACAAAAGTATCCTGAGTATTTTTATACTGTTTTGCTGAGGATACACTTCTTTTTAAATATTATCTAAAGGCCCAAGTTTTAAAAAGTGGTTTTTATTTTAAGTAGTTGGGTTTGGGTCGGGGATAACAACAACACAAACTGAAAACAAAGTAAGTATAACAAGAATGCCGTTGCATTACATACCCGATGGAGTGCTGTCCTCCCAGTTTCATCAGAGGTGTTGAAGTCTACTTCAGCAATATGGAATGCTTTCAGTCCATCAACATCGCCAATCTCAATAGCACTGACCATCAAAAATAATGTCATATAATGTTTGAAAATAGAAAGATTTGAAAACCCCCGAAACTGCATGTTTAAATGATGGCGTATGATGGAGCCCATCACCGCTATCCATAAAATTCAACAGTCCACTTCCCTAAGTAGAGGATTGACTAAGTGGGTAATATTTTTTCAAATGGCAGATTAACTTGACTTGGTAAAAGAGAGAGTTGTGAAGTTAAAAACTTGCTTTAGATGAGGTAGTGGAGAATAAAGGAATTCCGGGTAATGGACTAAAGACGTGGAGTTGTCTACCTCAGCTAATGTTTTCATATGTTCAAACATTTTTTCATGTCACGTCTCACTAGCTATTCCAAAGGCAAAATGATTATAGGTAAGGAAAAAGCCTGACTTATATTACAGCGCCTTGAGCGCTGCCGACATCAATTCAGTGAATATTTATTCGCTCGATTTGTGTGTTAGGCCAATGTTAATTAAGTTGATTAAAGTACCCTGAGTGTTGGGTATAAGTAAGCACTGTAGCTGGTAGCTGTCTCTTATACACATCTAGATGTGTATAAGAGACAGTATATATACCGTCGCTCACATTAAATCTTCAGTTCCAAAGTAAAGAAAAATTAATGGTTCAAATCAAGTCCAACACCATCTTGCTCCACACAGGTTGTCCCACGGATCTCTATTGATCACATCTCTACAACTAACTCATCTCTCAAACATCATTATTTAACAAGTCCTCAGTCATTCACCTTTTTTCATGGTTTTATTCCCTTTCTCAGAAATTGCAACCTTCTACATACCTACTGTCTTACACATCCCCATCTCTTCTATCACAATTAATAACCACGATGATTCAAGCACCACATAAACTCACACCTTCACTTCTTGGACATTGAACTTTAAGATGTGTAAAATGATTATAATGATGAAATTTACAGTGGTAACAATTGGGACAGCAGTTAAATATATTCTAAAATCTGCATCTTCTCCAATCCGTCTGCCAAAAGAGGCCTAACATAGGTCTCAAGTGGCAAGCCCATCAATTGGGCTTACACGCCTTCTGTGCTGCTGCTTGTCCGCTGGCCAAAATTTGACACATGGTCAGTCCGCTCGAGTCGGTCCGCGATCGATCCACTCGAGTCAGCATGGCCTAGCCATATGACTCAGTCGAACGATTCGTTCGAGTTGGCTCTGTCAGTTGCAACAAAACTAATAAAAATCTAAAATCTACATCTTACTTCTGATGAACACAAGAGGCAAGGAAGACAAAGACACATGTAAAGTTGTCAATGTGTGATAGTTTGAGGTTAAACGTCCAGTAGGTTTTGAGTTATGCACCCGGAAGGACACACAGACAAACAGACCGACAGGCAGACAGACACACAGACAGAACGACAGACCTACCGACATACGGACAGACAGACAGACGGAGCTCATTGCAATACCCTCTTCCACACTTCGTGGGGGGTGGGAGGGTGAGGGTAACGATGATGACGACGATGATAATGATGAGGAAGACATCATCATCATCAATGACTTTCTTCGCCCATAAGGGTCCCTTCTTTTCTGTGGTACCCGTTAGCGAGTTTGCGTAACAAAGGATAGTTTGGTAAAATATCATGAAATATTCATAATCATCCTTATAGAACGTATTTTCAAGTCTGTGTCAGCCCCAGCGATCAGCTGTTAACTGCAGCATAGCGAGTAACGCAGTGTTCGATTTTGATTATAAGATAGAACGAAACGTACCCATTTACTTTTACGGCCTCGAGATTCAGCCATCGTATGGGCTTTGTATTTGACTTAATGTAAGAATAAAACAAGTGATTGATAGTAGGTTCTGAAGTTTAGTGTTAGTCTGAAAATACAAAAACCTATTTAATAGCACTCCCACTTTTGTGACTGTTCCCAGCACCAGCGACAAACATTTTACGAACGCTGCAATGATAATAATAATTATTATTATTATTATGATTATTATTAATATTATTATTATTATTATTATTATTATTATTATTATTATTAGTTGGTGTTTCTAAGACCTTGTTTATTTGCACCTTACAAATTGACCTATTATTAAAAATATTGATTTTTTTTTTTCATTTTCTAACGAACATTACAAGTTCCCTTTTTGAACAGCCAAATGTTGATTGACGTCTGTATACGCGCGTCTGTAAAGTTTCCTTGAAACCCACCCTCGAGCATAAACAACAACAAAAATGGAATCGCCTGCTTTCGTGAATTCTGTCTTTAGGTATATGGGGGGATTTAGGTACTCTTAATGGGGCGACGCTAGTTCTCTTTATGCTAACCACGAAAATGCATAGTCTAGTAAGTGTAACTGATTGGCTTACAGTAAACCTTTAAACTAGTGTAATATAACCACATTTAAATTCCATCTAAACAAAAACAATAACATACTTAATTAGGCCATTTTTTTAAATAAAGTTGTAAAAACTGTATTGAGTAAAAAAAAAATCTTTCCAACAAAAAAAAATCGCTTGACATGAGGAATTAATCATTTTGTGAAACAAAATGTTAGGCTATGTCAAGTGTTATATTGAACAGTGGTAGACTCAATAGGGAACCGAGTCAGCACAGGCCCCACCTTCTAATTTTTTTTCAAAATTATTTGAAAAATGGAGAAAACAAACAAAATTGTATTCAACTTTTAATCTGAGAGTGCCGTTTCCGGTAATCTATACGTGCTATAATCATAATTTCTGTTTATCTCAGCCCCAATAGTTGTGGGGCAAAGGTGGGTGGACATTCTATTTGCGCAAGACCCTCCCAGGCTCCCCTCTATTTGACTTACTGGAACCCCCTACCTCCCATAGTTAGAGTATCATTTCCGGGCTACTAGAAGGGTAATTTTTATCCATCGGGGGAAAAGTGAAGGTTTTGTCGGAGAATATCCATATCAAGGATAACCCTCATGATAAATAATTCATTGAGATCGTAGAAGCAATCTGGACTTCGACTTTGTTCGAAAATCTGTGGTGCGTTCAAGTGGAGGGGGAAGGCTAAAATGGGGGGCTAAATTGTTCTTTTTTTTAATGGAGAATAATTATATTCAAATTTTAAGTCTGGGAGTGTAATTTCCGGCCTTCTAGAAGTGCCATAATCACTGATTTTATTACCAACCATGGTGGGGCCAAGGTAAAATAGTTCTTTATCTGTGAAAGTATTCTCCATGGACCCTTGTATTTCAACCTCCTGGATCCGCCACTGGAAATTACAACAAATGTGAAGTCATATTAGCGTAGCATGATGCCTACAAAAAATAACTTATAAAACTCACCAAACTTCGTAAAAATATCCGTAGCTTCCAGGGGGCTTTGTTCCTCGAACCCCAACTAGGGGCCCTTAGCGGCCCCGGGCCCACAGCCAAGATACTCGCTTCTCTCGCATACTGGCCCTTATAAAATGGCCCTCTACTTTTAAAAAAGTTCTACCGCCATTGGCTATTTTCAAGTCTCTGTGAGCATTACTATCTCTGTGGGTCTGTGTGTAGTCTCGAATGAGCCATTGTATACAATTGGCCTACGGTTTATAGTCCTTATCTGAGAAGACTTGTTTTACCACCAGAACAATAGACGAGCGTGCCGTTCAAACCACCTAACCTGCTAACTGCTCAGCCATACGACCGCTTAAGAGAAATATGGTGTACATAAACAATTGCTTATTATTTTACAAAATGTAAACGTAGGAAATAATCTGTGACTTGGAGCTTCAACTAGGGGCTGGAATGCACACAGGCGTTGACCAACTCATTTAACAACTTTCTTCTCCCACAAAGGGTCACATCATGTCCGATCAGCTGCCATGAGGCGCACTTTCGTCTGTCCACAACGACAGGGGATGAATCGACCAATACACCGGGGTAGCTCTCTACTCTTCTCGAAGGATGTACTGGGTTCATTAAGTGCACACGAACCAATTGTGTACACTGGGCCTACGGTTTAGAGTCCTTATCCAAGAAGACTTGTTCACCACTAGAACCAATAGGTGAGCGTGCCATTCGACTTACAAAAAGTGACTTTGTCTTTTGGGGT
>NW_022692324.1:451721-478810 GCF_011630105.1 Anneissia japonica
TTAATTTCTGGATTTTACAGATTTTATCACCGACAACAATAATTGAAAATGCATTTAAATATACTTACTGCTTCATCAAAGACAGAATCTTTTGAGACATTTCTGGTGTTGAGTGTCCCCCTGCCTGCTTTATAAGTTCAATCACCTCAATATTCCTTATAACAAGAAATAAAAAAAAAAATGTGTAAATTATAAAATTGCGAAAATTCATAAATCACGTGGCAGTGATTTTCTTGCTCTACTTATAGTAGAAATATTTATATCATGACGAAAATATATTAATTATTGTATTGCATATTAACAATAAAGAACTAGAGCAGTAATTTCATAGAATGAACACCTCCGCTCTGTTTTTGAATACCAGCAAAAAGCAGGCAAGAAAATAATGAAATCGCCCTTCATATCCAGGTACATTATTTTCTAGAGAGCCGTCTGAATATGAGGGGCGATTCCATTATTTTCTTTTATGCTTGAGGGTAATATATATTGAAATTTCGTGACCTTGGGCTTGTCTTATGACATTTTCTTCCGAAAATGGTGTCTTTCTTCAAT
Source organism: Anneissia japonica (assembly GCF_011630105.1). Taxonomy (NCBI): domain Eukaryota; kingdom Metazoa; phylum Echinodermata; class Crinoidea; order Comatulida; family Comatulidae; genus Anneissia; species Anneissia japonica. The sequence continues at coordinate 452,274 of NW_022692324.1, forward strand.
TATTATGTATTATTCCACAAAATTTTATGATAATTCATTTATTAGTTTTGCTTAATCTCAATTTTCAACTTTAAATAGTAGATCAGCATCACTTGATAATTGGAAGTATATTGAAGCAAACAAATTTTCTGAATTATTTCCAACCATCGCCAATAATTACTTAATCTTACTTCATTTGAATGCCAGAAGTTTATCACAAAATAAAACTGATTTGTTAAATATTTTACAAACTACTCTTGGTCACAATTTTTCTGTTATTGTATTAGTGAAACCTGGCTAAATAATTTACTACCTCCGTCCTTGCAAAGTTATAATTTTTATTCTAACATTCGTAATATTCGTCTAGGGGTGGTATTGGAATTTTTATTCAAAATAAATTTCATGCAACCATTATACATGATCTTAAAGAATAAGAAAGATGTAGTTATTTGAATTCCTGATTATGAAAGAAATAAAAAATTCTTAACACACACGTGGTCGAAGTTATTAATATTTTTAAACAAAAATATTTTTAAAATAATTTTTTAATATTTTAATCTAAGCCCCGCCCAATTGCGATGTTTATTGAAGCCTAAGTATGGCTGTGACGTCATTTCGGTCCAACAAGTTTCAAGGTTTCGTTGCACGCTCTGTAAATCTCTATCATCGCTGTATATAATATGGAGATATATAATTATCGCTGGAAAATTGAAGCTGAATTTGAGCCATAGTTCGAACCACAGGAGAGGAGAAGCGTTATTAACAAAGAAGAAACGGACAAGCAAAACAAAGTTGACAATAAAAATTGGTAAATTTTAATACTCATTATCAGTTTCGTTTTGCGTTTGTGTGTCAGGCATAGCTAGCGGCTGCTAGCGCGTCGGAAATCTTAGCATTGGACATGAGGCCTAGACTAGAGTAGAGTAGTACCGACTTGAAACCAGTAATAAAGTATAATAATACAATAAAGTATGGGATGTCATTTATAAAATTGCTTTACGATTACGTTAATTAATTTTTTTTTAACAGAATTTCTATTTTATTTTTAATATAAATGCTCCTTAATTTTAACCAAGCTAGGCCGAATTATGAATGTAAACATAAAGCGCCAAAAAAATTATGCAATCAACCACTGTCGATTGTGTTGTTAGTTAGGTACTGTAGATAGCCTAGGCCTACCTAGATAATACGCCAGATAGTTCGATAGAAGACTCTGAAAGCTGTATTGTATTTTCTTTTTCTTTCATGGCCGGGGGAACAGGGGGGTGCGGGTGCCGGGTCTCCCCCCCCCCCACACTTTTTTTGCAAAAAAATAATGTCTGGAGATTTTTGTGTGACCGAAAAAAAAATTCTAGACCTACCTTTTCAGGACCCATGAGCTATTTTTTTTTTTAAATTTTTTTTTATGTTACAATCACAAAATTAGAATTTTGAAGAACATAAAAGTCATTAAAATACACTTCAAATGTCGGGAAAGCTCATTTCCGCCATCTACGAATTAAAATTTTCCCGAGGATAATGCCCGGATAAACCTTTCTTTTTGGGATTTATCGATTTATGGAAATAAAGAATACGCATGCAACTACTCATTCATTTATGTATGTATCCGCACATAAAATAAAAAAATGAAAAAAATGTACCTGACCATTTTCAAGAGGGGAAACCTTGAACTTTGAAGAACTTAAAAAGTAATTTAAAAGACATTTCAGAAGTCAGGGAAGGTCATTTCCCGCATTCTAAACATCGAAATTTTCCCGGAGGAACCCGGACCCCCTTTTCTTTGAGGTTCATTGGTTCATTGAATCATTTTCAAGAGGGGGAAAACCTTGATTTTTGAAGAAATTAGAAGTAATTAAAAGACACCTCAGGAGTCGGGAAAGCTCATTTTCCGCTTCTAGATATCAACATTTTCCCGGGGGAGAACCCCGACCCCCTTTCTTTTTGGATTTTGGGAAAAAAGTAATTGACCGTTTTCAATAGAGGAAACCTTGAATTTTGAAGAACTTAAATTAAAATTGCTATAAGATACTCCAGAAGTGGGGAAAGCTCATTTCCCACCATTTAGAAATTAACATTTTCCCGGGAAGAACATGAACCTCCCTTTCATTTAATTTATTTATTTAGACACGATAGTATTTCAACACAAAGCTTGTTTTACAAATGGTCGTGTATACCCAAAAGACAAATATAATATAATGCATAATAGAATAATATATAATAATAATAATAATAATAATAATAATAATAATAATAATAATAATAGTAATAATAATAATAATAATAATAATAATAATAATAATAATAATAATAATAATAATAATAGTAATAATAATAATAATTAAATAAATGAATAACATTACAATTTTGATTTAAAAATCGAAAGAGAAGGCGAAGATCTAATCTCAAATGGGAGATAATTCCATTGATAAGAGCCCCTATACACTTGCTACTTTCTTCAAATTACTGTTAGGTTTAGGAATATGGAGTTTAAGGCAATCAAAATGTCGCAAACTGTAAACACTTTGTTTTTCAAATTTAAAAAAAATTGAATATATAAGGGTATAAGTAGTAGTTTGACAGATTTATACATAAAAAGTGACACTTTCCTGGATCTACCGAGATACAGACTTTGCCAGCTCAGACTGTCTAACACTGTTGCAGCTGGTTCATCCCATTTGCAACCGAAGATAACACGTCCCGCCCTATTTTGAAATCTTTGAAGTTTTGCAGCCAAAGTATCATCACAGTTGCCCCAAACTTCGCAACAATACTCAAAATGAGGCAGGATGATAGAATTATATAAGGTAATTAAACAATCATTAGGGACAAAACCAAAAACTTTTTTAAGGCACCAATACACTTAGAAACTTTAGAGCAAACTAAATCAATTTGTTTTTCCCATGTTAAGTGTCTGTCAATTATATCCCTAAATATATGTGCTCACTTCCAATTTTAATGTTAAGTACCTAATTAACAAATCTTAATTTCTGGTGAGACCCAATTAGCATTACTTAATATTTCTTCGTATTTAAGGTGATTTTATTTTGCTTAAGCCAGTTATTTACATTAGCAAGATCAATATTTAACATTTCACTAATTTCTTTACTTGTTTCCCACTACAAGTCAACACACAAATAATAAAAAAAAAATCGTAAACAAAAATCGTAAAAAGAAAAGACCGAATATGGACCCTTCAGAGACACCGTAATTTACTTTCAAAATCTCAGATCTGGCCTCCTCAACACCCGTAAACTGTTTTCTATTTGAAAGATAAGATTTGAACCACTGTAATGACATATTATTCAACCAAATTTTACCTAATTTATACAAAAGTATTTTGTGGTCGACCGAGTCGAACGCTTTTTTTAGATCAATTGTGACTAACCCAATCACTTTTCCTTTATCAATAAAATCTACAAACTGTTCGGTTACATAAATAAGAGAAGTACATGTTGAATGCATTTAATTGGTCGAAAACCAGATTGAACATTACTTCAGCTAAACACTTATATAACTGATTTTCACTTTGGGTTCATAGATTCATTATAATAATTTTCAAGAGGGTAAACCTTGAATTTTGAAGAACTTAAATGTAGTTAAAAGACACCTCAGAAGTCGGAAAAACTTATTTCCCGCCTTCTAAGAATCAAAATATTCACAGGGGAGAACCCCCGAACCTTCCTTCTTTTTGGGATTTATGGATTTTTGGAAAAAAAATCGTATGCAACTACTCATCTTTTTAATGAACGTATACACTCATATGGCCTATCTACTGTAATAACAGGGATAAATTTACCTGACTGTTTTCAAGAGGAGAAAACCTTGAATTTTGAAGAACTTAAAAGTAATTAAGACACCTCAGAAGTCTGAAAAGCTCATTTCCCACCATCTAGGATTCAAAATTCTTCCGGGGGAGAACCCCAAGACCGCCGCTCCTTTTCTTTGGAGCTTATCGATTCATTGAAAAAAGAATATGTATGCAACAACTAATTTTTTTTTTATGTATGTATACACACATAACAGGCCTATTTACTGTAATAAGAATGAGAAAGTTTACCTGACCGTTTTCAAGAGGAGGAAACCATGAATTTTGAAGAACAAAGTCATTAGAAACCTAGCTCAAAAGCCGAGAAAGGTCATTTCCCGCCATCAAGAAATCAAAATTTTCCCGGGGGAGGACCGCCGGATCCCCTTCCCTTTTTGAGAAAAATGTTGACCCTCATCCCCTAGGTTTTTCCAGATCTGCAGGATTCATATTCCGATTCATCTTATAAGTGCCCCCCCCCCCCCACTTTGAAAAACGTTCCGCCGGCCCTGTCTTTGCTAAAATGTGCATGTTTTGTTTTTAAAATAGGCCTGGTTCCCCTACGTGTTATATAATACTCCGTGTACAAAGTGGGGAGGCCGTCGCTGAAGGAAACGTTGATCGCAGCGGCGGGTCGATGCTACTTACTGTACTCTGAATTTGGCCTGGCTAGGAATTTAAAATACATCGTCGATCTCACCTAGACAAATGATGATTTTGTGTTATGTTTTGTTTGATGTAAAGCTGTACTCTAAATAGTGTATACTATTTAACTGTACTCTAAATATCCAATTTAAATTTTAATATTTTAGGTGCAATTGTGGGCAATGCAAGAAGATGAAGACTGCAAATGGATGTCTGTTGCAGGTGAACTACATCTCATTCTAGATGTCATGCTACAGTAGTTGTTTAAATGATATTGATTGGCAATACAGATGGCAGGAAGACAAACAACCAAAAAATACTTGTGCCACGAAAAAAAAATATCTGAAAACAAGTAAATTAGGCTCTAAAACCAATACACTGTATATGTTGATATGCACTATATGTACAAGTTAGTAAAAACAAACAGTATAAAAAAGTCATTTTTAAACGAGCCTTTGAGTTTTATTACAGAAAAAGATTCCATAGTACAGCCTCTTTTTTAGTCGATATTAGTCTCATAAAATGTACTTATTTACGAATACTGTACTGTACATAAAAAAAACTACAGTATTTTATATTTTAACTACGCATCCTGGGGTACAGGTCCCAAGGTTCGCAACCCCACCTCTCTGCCACAAACGGCTAATTCGTGTTTCACTTTTTCACAGCGGGTGTAAAACTGTGAGTTCATTATTTGTATGTCCGCGATACCATTTTCCGGATTTTGTTGCTTACATAACAGCTTTCAGCGTTTCATCTTCTTCTGTTGCTAATTCTATTTCCTCTATGGTGATTGCTTTAGGGGTGGATGTGGCTGTTATATAGTTAATGTATTCTTCGGCTATTTTCTCCTCTCGGCTCGTTCTCACTTGGGCCTTGTACGGGTGTCTAGATATGTAATCAGCTGGGTTATCTAGTCCAGAACGATAAATGACCTTAGCATCATCAGGCTGAAGTTTCATTGCCCATCTTTCAAGTCTTGGAGGAGGAGTAGAGTTTGGATTCCCATAGATAGATACTAATGGCTTATGATCGGTGATGATGGTGATTGGTTTCCCATAGATATATATGTGAAAATGTTCACAAGCCCAAATAACTGCAAGACTTTCTCGCTCTGTTTGTGCTACAACATGGTGAGTTTGAGGATCAGCAGGGTCTACTTGCATTAGTAGGGCTCCAAGTTCAACTGGGCTGACATCAACATACAGTTGATTATCATAGTGTGAATCAAACATTTTTAGAACAGGTACATGTACCAGTGCATCTTGCAGAGCGACTAGGGTTTGATCATGCCTGTCAGTCCATTTCCACGGAACATCCTTTCGCGTTAGTTCGCGAAGTGGTTGAGTTAGAGTAGCATATCTTGGGATAAAGCGTAAACCGCAGCAGCTTGTCATTCCCAATAGACTACGTACTTCTGATGCACTTTTGGGTTTGTCCATCTGAACAACAGCTTGGATTTTTTTCGGATCAGGAGCAAGTCCTTCTTTGGAGAAGACGTGACCAAAGAATTCAAGAGTGTGTTTGTTGTATGCACATTTTCCAGAGTTCAATGTTAATCCCTTTTCACGAAGGCGTTGGAAGACAGCTCGAAGACTGTTGTTGTGATTATCTTGATTCTTTCCGTAAATCAATATGTCATCGTTTATATTGATCACGCCTTGAATGCCGGCCAGAGTTTCTCGTATGTCGTGCTGGAAAATTTCCGCTGCACTATTAATGCCAAAGTTGAGGCGTTTATATCGACGAAGTCCGATATGTGTTGAAAAACATGTGATGTATCGAGATTCCGGTGCTAGTTTTATCTGGTTATATCCTTGGTTCAGGTCCAACTTACTGAAAACTGTAGCTCCGTTTAGCTCATGTATCATTTCACTAATGGTTGGAGTTATGTGTCGTTCTCTTTTAATAGCAGTGTTTGGTTGCCGCATATCGACACACACTCTAACTTTTCCTGGTGTTTTCTTGGGGACTACAACAACTGGCGATACCCACGGTGTTGGTCCATCTATTTTCTCAATGATGCCAAGTTCTTCATCACGTGCCAATTGTTCCTCAAGATCTTTCCGGACATGAAATGGAACTCTGCGAGTATCTTGAGCTACTGGGATCACTGTCTCATCAATATGAAGATGTACCTCATAGTCCTTCAGTTACCACAAATATGTCATTGAATTCGTTTATTAACTTTTCTGTAAAGTTCTCTACTGTGTGCACACTACAGGTAGGTTGGATTAAATTCAGTTGTTGAGAAGCTTTCCAACTAAGGAGCGATCCACCAGAACCTTTGACAACATAAATGGTTGTATGGCATTGCTGTGAGTGACTTGTAACAGTTGTCGTGAACTTTCCAAGGATGTGCAAAGGTTGAACTGCACTGTATGGAACAATTTTGAAATTGGATGGGATTAGAGTGGGTTTGTGTTTTATGCGTTGATAGTCCTTTTCATCAATAATGTTAACACTAGAGCCAGAATCTGCCATCATGACGATGCTGTCACTCTTAATTTGGACTGTGAAGTGCGGTAGTTGTGAGGTGTGCTGAACTGAATATAGATATACTTCTTCATCCTCACTGGATTCGCATTTTGCACATTTAATCGAGCAGGTGCTTTATTGAATGCTTTTGTGGGTTTACTTCTACAGTACTTCGCAAAGTGGTTTAACTTGCTACATGCTCCACAGTTTTTTCCTCTTGCTGGACAGGTATTGTTTCCTGTGTGAGGCCAATTTCCACCACAGTTTCTGCATGTGGAATTACTCTGATTATTAGGAGGGCTTCGCTGTACAGTTCGCTTTCCACTGTAGGCAGCTTTCCTTGGCTTTACTACTGAATGTCTGAGTTTTTGAAAAGTTTCCTTGCCTTTATTTTCGATTGCTGCACTAGCTTGAGCCTCTGATGTTTCAAGTGCCCTAGCTTCCTTGAGTACCTCTTCTAAGGTCCAAGCTGGGTGCTTGAGTACTTCACGTCTAAGCTTTGTGTTGACTTTTTTTGTAGTATCTGTGCACGTATTTCAGCCTGTGTATCTGTAAACTCGCGATGTTTACTCATGCATTTTAGACGTGTTACAAATTGGTCTACCGTCTCATCATGCAACTGGGTGAACATTCTGAAGAGAAAAACAGCCATTGCTGTATCTTTCATTGGCCTAAAATGGTCTGATAATTTGTCCTTAGCTTGTTTATACTTGTCAGTGGATTCCGCCATATATGTCATACACTTTGGGTCCTACAAGTTACAGGAGTTGGGCCTTTTTCTTTTCGTCCTTGTTTTTATCCTTAACGATCGCTAATACTCACAATACTCGTACAATCTGTTCTGAGGATGTTTTTAGCAGTACTGTAGCACTCGTCGCCAATGTTATGTTCTTTGGTAATTATTACTATGTTGTGTAAACAGAGCAACAAGAACATGCTTGAGTACATTGAACGATTTGTTACTGAATTCGCTTCCCTGCTCCAGAGGGCGCTATGTATGTTAACATGCAATACTGTGTGGTTTGAACATCACAGTGCCTGTGATTTCTTGTAGCGAATATGTTGGGCCCATTGTTAAATGTATGTGATATGAATTTGTGAAGATTTTGACACCGTTTGAGTTGTGATCTTTCGTAATAAATAAATGTTTGTTGAATTGAATTGATACTCCCTGGGGCGTATTTTTGGCGTGCAATTTAATGCTAATACTTGCAATCCAACATCATCCCGGTACCCATAAAATCGCTACGCTATCATCAAATTCTTTTAGTGACGATGATTGGTCAGTCATCGAGACGCCTTTCTGATTGCGTCAACAGCTAAGTAATCCATCAACGTTTGCAGTGACAAAAGTGTAGCGACAGCGTAACAATTTTATGGAAACTTGACTTTACAAAAACTGTGGGTTAGGGCTAAACAGTTTGATTGTGCACAATTTAAAGTGAAAACAACAAACTGAAACATACAATGCCGTTCTTTGAGGTATCGCCGTTAGACAAACAATACACATTTGTATTCAATGTGTCCTTACCTGTACCGTAAGCTTTCCACAAATGGTGTATTTCCGAAACGATCTTTAGCATAAATGGAGCAGCCACTCTCCACAAGATACTTCACAATATCAACGTGGCCTTCGCACACGGCCATATGTAAAGGTGTCCTCTTATCATAATCACATCGGCTTAAATTCCCTCCCTATAAAAGATAAAATTCACTAAGTTGAGTGTTGGGGATTTTTTTTTTATGGAGATGTATATTTGTATGTATAATGAAACATATAGTCTCAGCAAACACAGTATGTTGTTATAGCATTTTAGAACATGAACACAGATAGGTTATGTCAGACAATGACGTAAAAGCAACGTTAGAACAACGTTAGAAACCTTATTTATTTGGAATAGTTATAAATACATATTTCTACGAAAACATTCTGTTAACATTCTGTTTAACGTTATTATAACGTCAAATTGTTCACTGACGTGCCATCACTTTACTATATTATTACTATAAAGTTCATTCACTCACAACTCGGCATATATCTACAATGATAACTTTGAAGTGGAGTTGAATAGTTCGGCGGGTAAAGTGCTTGCTCTCCAATCCCAGTGCCCTGGATTATTAAAATCCTACCACAGGTAACAAGATTTTTCTCATGGCCAAAGCCTCACAATGAGTGACTGCAATAGTAGTCACATAAAGTAAGGGTATCACATTTGGATATAATAGAGTGAATTTGACCATCCCACCCTAAATCATCTAGGATAATGACTTGGCTAACACTGGCAATATCAGCACCATTTATCTGGAGAGCAGGAGGTTATGATTTTACACGTTTACAACTTATTAGCATTTCCTAAGATTTCTTTTCATTATTCTTCATTCTATTGTTGGTTGACCAGCTACAGATTTCTTCACAAACCAACTTAAAAGTGCTAGGGCATTTGCTAGAAATCTGTTCCGACACAGTAGTGTCATCCATGTATTTAACAATGGGAAGTTCAATGGGACTTTCAAGTCATTGATGAAGATAATGAAAAGAATTGACCCTAGCCAAGATCCCTCAGGCACACTTCCCTTGGGACTTAGTCACTGATTGCCTATTCGTACTCTATGCATTCTATGGCTTAACACGGCCTGAATCTATTTAACCATGGTTGTACTGACATTAAATTTGTGGAGTTTTACAATTAGGATCAAGTGGTCAACAAGGTAAAATGCTTTTTTGTAGTCTAAATGTAAGACCCGGGTTTCATTACTGTTGTCTACAACTTTAAACCATTATTTAAACAAGGGCATCGATGGTCGAAACCCCTTTCATACAGCCAAATTGATTTAAATCGATCTTATCGTGTTTAAAAGCATTTCACTAATAATACTTTCAATTACTTTCCCACATACAGAGGTTAATGATGGTCTGAGGTCAGATTCAATGAATATGGAAGATTACTTTTGGGGATTGGGACTATGGTTGTAATTTCCATTCGTTGGGGATAAATGATTCAGGTAAACTGGAATTTGCACTTTCAGATAAAGGCCTAGACAAAACGTTGGTAAAGTCCTTTAAACCCATGTGCGTATGCTATCAGGACCTGGGGATTTGTTTACATTGAGAGCTTGTAATTTCACCTATATCTAGTCATGGGTTATCATAAATTTATCTAAGATACATGAATGGTAGGGGATGCCAACAGGGATATGGACAAGTTCGAAGTCATCAGTGACTAAATTAAAAACAAATCAACCACTTTTTCTGCTAGTTCTTGTTGGTTACCACATAGACTGTTTGCCAATTAGTTTAGAGGGTTATGTGACCTTGCTTTGTTTTGTTCCACCATGGCTTCATATCGAGCTGTGCGACTTCCTTTTCATAGTATCTGCGTCTCAGCTTCTTTGAAGCTCTGTTCACTTTGTTTCTAAGTTTTCTGAATGGAAACTCTTAATTCTATCAGGTTTCCATTCTTGAGTTCAGTTTGACGTCTGTAGATCAATAATTTGTAGTAATTTGTAACCCATGGCTTGTCAACATTAGTGCGAGTTACTTGAATTAGCAGAAAGTGTTTTCAACAAGATTTCTAACACGTGAAGCATACAGTAGAATTAATACTGCTCGACGGAAGTTGCTAGCGCGTATAACTCATGCCAACGTACGTACATTCAGAAGATCTTGCTCAAACAGTTCTTTAGAAAAATCATTAACTTTCCTCTTAAACTGGTACTACTTAGTTGCTGGAACTCTTTTACACACTTGGTTCGGTCTGCAGAGAACAAATAGGTGAACAGACAGACCCAGTCAGGGTTCTGTGTATGGCATTTCATAAAAATTGTCAATATATGTATACATTAAATCGACAGTGGCATTTTCCCGCGTGCAAGCCTTAACAATCTGCTTTAGAGGAAATCGCATCAATTGAGCATACCTCATTCTATTGAAATCTCCAAGTACGAAAATTCCAGTATCTGGATGCTTAGTGCAAATAGAGTTATTAGCAATGTGGTTACACATAATGAAATCATTGGTACTAAAAGGTGAGGCGTGGAACACCTCAGCAATAGTGATGTTACTAATAGCTCTAGGTAAGCATTTGGGTCGAATATTGACAAAAGTGCTTTCAATGTTTTCGGTTTTAAGTTTATTCCATAGCTTAAAAGGAATAAGTTCATTGATATATATTATAATTCCACCGCAACCTCAATCCAATTAATGAATAGCCATCAATTTCATATAAGCAGTCGTTATATGAAGGGTTTGAGGTGTGATTCTGTCGTGACAATTATATCCGGGCAGGTATGTCTAACTCTTACCCATAGTTCCTGCATTTTATTCGTCAGAGAGCAAGAATGGTTGTATCGTATACACGATAATTTTTTATCGAATCTTGAAAGTTTGAAAACTTCTATATAAGCATAGTTTGATCTATTTCTATTGTTTGAGCTACAGTACATGTTTGTTTAGCAAAGCCATGGTTGTATGTCCCTTAAAGTCTAAACTACAGTATATATACAGAAGCTGTATCCGATGAAGTTGGTTCCACGTATATCTCACAAAAATATATAAATATAAAAAAATACGAATATTAAGGGACACATGCGTGTCCGAAATATTTGTCTTAATAATAAACGTTATGTCTTTATTATGTCAACGTATGCAATCATTTCATTTTTCATTTTATATATATATATATATATATATATATATATATACTGTATATATATATATACTTTTTAAATTATTATTACTTTTTAAATTATTAGAAGAAAATCGCTACACTCCTACCTATCAGCTAAAAGGAGTTGCCCTTTTCTCAGGAACTGGATGAATTCTAATCGAGGATTGGATTCGTGATATGAGGTACACACTGGAGGCATCCGATATGCCTGAACGCCTTAGGTTTAATTCAGGAAAATAGCTCTAAATATTCCAGAAAACCTAGCAAAAGTTTTGCTGAGCTCCAGGAGCAATTTGGTACCTACGTAGCAGGAGACTCACTGACTGCTTTTAATGCCCAGGTTCAACATTAACATGAAACGGCATCTATCTTTGCAGTGGAACTAAATGCTACATTGAGACAGGCAGAAGAGAGAACAACATACGTCCCAAAGAGAGATGTTGTCCTGACGCAACAATTATTACGGGGACTGAGAATTCTGCACCTTAAAGACAGGATTTCGGCAATACGACTAACACTTCCCAATTTCTGATCCGTTGTGACAGAAATCCGGTCGTACGAGAGAGAAAACTCGCAAGCCTCATCTATGGTTATCAGACCAACTCCGCCTAAACCACAACAAAGCAATAAAATAAAAGACATTCGCACAGCAGTGGCTGACCTACGAGAACAGTTACAACAGTTAACAACAGCAATCAAACCAAAACCAAGTAGCCCTAGGTTTAATGATGAGATTGTATGTTTTAGATTTTAAACAACGTGGACACAAAGAGTACCAGTGCACACAGTCAAAAAACGGACAAGCGCCGTGTGGCGAAGCGAGAAACAACATCCACCATCAGTGTTGGAACGGACGGTATTTTTTTATTTCTCAGGTCTCAGGTCAGTACAGTATCATTTATTGAAATAGAGCCACTATGTCTCTGTGATTCCATTGACACCACTAAACAAAATTTCGAAATACTGGCTGCTAATGGTGAGTTGATTCTAACTATTTGGAACATTTATCTTGATGTTAAAATAAGTGGAAAAACAATCAATGCTCTTTTCTTTGTGGTGCCACAGGCTAAATATCCCATGCACATCATCTTCAATAATAATTCACGCAGGGCAGGAAGTTGACGTACGATGAAAGGCCAAGTGGTTTAGGAAACCTTTGTCTTTGAGTTATGGCCGAAGCAAAACAAAACCCAATAAACAGTTTACTAGTTGGACGTTCTATTTGTAAAGTTTCCTACAACAATATTTTAAAGACGTTTGAATGTGTCAGAGACTGATATAGTATTGCGCAAAAACGCATCAATTGCTGATCTTATGTGCTCTTCTACAATCGATTCAGTTCATTCGTTTGACATATCAGTGAACAGTACCCCGGATAAGACTTATAATCGAACATTTCACCCTGAATTGAACAATGATAATGGGCGAAAAAGATTTAACAATTGAATTGATGAATTCCCAGATGTCTTCTCTACTGACCCATCAGACATAGGGAAAGTTGAGAGCGTTAAGCATAAAATACCTTTGATTGACAGCACACTTTTTCGAATGGCTCAACGTAGAATACAACCACATGACTTTCAGGAAGTGCGGGAGGAAATCAACCGTCTTCAAACTGCTGGAATCATACGAAAAAGTTTCGTAATTCGTATTTCGTATTTCGTAAGGTCCTTATGCCTCACCATTAGTAGTTGTGCGAAAGAATTGTGGAGCAATATGACTATGCGTGGATTACAGAAAAATAAACAATAAAACCGTTCGGGACTCATTCCCCTTACCCAGAGTTAATGAGGCATTAGACGCACTAGGTAAAGCTAAATATTTATCTGCCATTGATTTGACCAGTGTGTATCATCGTATTCAAGTTATTCAAGACGAGGACCAACCTAAGACCGCATTTACTTCACCTATAGGACTGTTCGAATTTGCTGTATGCCCTTTCGTTTTAAAAAAAAATGCTCCCAGTACTTTACAACGACTAATGCTTAACACATTTGGCGATCATAATTTTATGTCACTTTTAATATATTTGAACGACATCATAATTTTCTCATCTACATTTGAAGAGCACTTTGATCGATTACGTCTTGTCTTTCAAAGCCTGAGAGAAGTTGGACTTGATGCAAATGTGAGTTTTTCAAAACATCTGTATCATACCTCGGACATTGTAACAACTAATGGCATTTCTCCTGACCCAACTAAAATTGAAAAAGTAAAGGACTGGCCTACGCCATCAAACTAAAAGGATGTTTAACGATTTCTTGGTTTCAGTGGCTATTACAGGAGGTTTATAGCTAATTATGCGTCATTAGCTGCACCACTGTTCAAATTAGCATAATGGACCAAGTCTAACAAAAGAAATAAAACAAAGCAACGATCATCTGTTACATTTGAGTGGACTGTACAGTGCGACAATACTTGTTGCTTTAAAATACAAACTTACTAGCGCTCCCGTGTTGGTATATCCTGACTACACCATTAGCTTTTTGTCTTAGAAACTGATGCATGTGGTTCTGGACAGGGTGCTGTTCTTGACCAAGAAGATGATGGAGGGCGGGTAAAAGTAGTTGCATACGCTAGACTCGCTACCCAGCCTACAAACTTGAATTTTTGGCATTGAAATGGTCGGTGACAACAAAATTCAGGGAGTACCTACTTGGATTTACTTTCAAGGTGTTAACTGATAACAATCCACTTGTTTTTATTATGTCTACAACTAAATTGGAAGCTATAAGCCAGAGATGGGTGGCAGAACTTTTTTGATTTTTCTATTTTCAGTTTGATTTTTCTATTGTCTATAGTCCTGGAAAATCTAACGCAGCGGCCGATGCCTTATCACGCCTGACTGATGAGGACGTCACTTCGATTTTATCTGGATCGAATACACCCAATCCCTTGATTCGTCCGCCTAATACAGGTTCAATTATTGCCTCATCTTTTGCTATTCCTAGAAAACAAGCTAAAGAAAATAATGACAACCGTACTAATGATGCGCCTACCGACACTGGAGTAGGTACGTCGAAAGCATTCACGAATGAGGAACTCAGACAAATGACCCAGTGGTTGGACCGGTTATTTCTTATCTTGAACGTGTATCGCGACCGACTCCAACTGAAAGAAAACAAGAATCACGCAAAACACTGACACCACTTAAACAATGGGATCGTTTAACCTGGAAAGATTGTGTATTGTACCGGAAATCTAGTGTGGATGAACGCGAACGATACCAGCAAGTGTTACCTAACTCCACAAAACAGACTGTGTTCCAGCAATTACACGATGAAATTGGACATTTTGGGTTTGATAGAACTCTTGATATGGTTAGAACTAGGTTTTATTGGCCAGGTAAGTGTAAGGATGTCAAACACTACTGTGAAACATGTAAACGATGTTGTCTTAGGAAAACATCACAAACAAAGGTAAGGGCACCATTGAGTGCCTATTTATACTACTGAACCCATGGAATTAGTTAGCATTGATCATTTGTCACTAGAACAGTCTTCTGGGTGTTATAAAAATGTCCTTGTAGTAACTGATCATTTTACGAAAAATCCTTCAATTTTTTTTTAATGAAAAATCCTTCAAAAAAAATGAAAAAAAAAATTTCGTTTTTTTTTTTTGTTGGAGTATCTATTGTAATATAATGCAGATAATTTGTTTTTCTTTACATTTTTTCCTCTTATTGTAAGTCCGTCGAGGATGACGTTTCTCAATGGAGGGGGTAGATGTAGCCAGCAGACTGAACGTCTACTTGTTTTAATTATTATACCTTCTTTATGTAATGTTCTTTGTTTTAGCATACAGTCTTGCTTTGTCTAGTTTTAATTAATAAACCTTACCATATCCTGTGTCCCTTCCACCTGTGTCCCTTCCACCCCTGTAGGCAACCCTTTTCACACCTTACTTCTATATTGTTATTCCCTTAAACCCACATGTTAAACTATTCTTGTAGATAAGACAACTCTTTTATTTAATTGCCTGCTTTTGTATTATCCAGCCTGAGTCTTGAGTTGGTGATTGCCAAATAAACATTTCAACTTTCTTACATACATTGTTGTACTGACTCTGATGTTATAGTATGTTTCAGTTATAGTCATCTCTTTTGAGATTTAGTCTTGATCTGTACCATAGCTGTTCTGATGAGGTCAACAATTAGGTATTTAAACATAAAGAGGACTATACCCTCTAGTACTACAGAACTAGCTTAGAATACAGCCTGCTGGTCTAGGCCGTACGTAGGGAGGTCCTTTTGTTGACTTAGACAAAAAAGTTCCGACGAATTGCCATCTGTAGGTATTGATTTATTCGATTCATTTGTTTATAACGATATTTGCGTAATATTTTTGGACATAAATAAATCATTTATTTATATAGGCCTAGGCCTAGACGTAACTATTATTATATTAATCATTTCTAAGTTAGCCTTATGCTAATTAAATTTTATTCGGCAAAATAATGCCGAACATTATTATAAACGTGTTACATCCATCATAGCATATTTATTTCTTTTCTTTCAATAATTTCAGAAATATTTAATCGTTTAACATTCTCAAAAAAATATTTAATCATGCATACAAATTTTAATATTTTATTCATTTCAATTCATGCGGATTTAGTTCAAATGCGTTTAACATACTTATGTGTGACGCTAGGTTAAAATAGTTGGGCATTCCCGGTGTGAAATGAATAGTTGATTTCGGATGTTGCCAATCTGAAATAAACAGTTTGCCAAAAAAATGTTTACCAGAAGTAAACATGCACCTGTTTAATTCCACAGTGCTAATTTTGAATGTAATCCATGAAACTTTTTTAGATTGAGAAATTACCAAAAGTTACGTATAATAAGAATTATAAATAAAGATGTAACCCTCACGGACCAAATACTGTGGAATACCCCTGAAAAAAAAAAAAAAAAAAAAAAAAAAAACACCGCTGGGGTAGCCAGCCTGAGATAACAGTGTAGACATACAGTTAACTTTTAAACTTTCCTGTTGTGAATTTGAAGACGGTAAATATCAAAAATAAACTTTGGATGTAGCCAATTTGACTATCAATAAATCCCTAATATTCGTGTATGTGATTTTGTTTCACTGTATAAAGTAAAACCCTTAATATGGGTGTCCCTGAATAGGGGTACCCCTATTCTGGGGACACTAACCAAAATCATTACTTTCTATTAGATGGCTATAGCATGAATAGAGTAATGTTTTGATATTGATTAGAATCTTTATGAAATACACAAAAAACAAAACAAAAAAAGAAATCACAATTGTTAAGGGTCAAAATTGGTTTACGAAGTAACACATGCAGTAGGCATACTGATTAGAGTGCTGTAGATGTTGTGATACAATGCAAAAAAAAAACTTATTAGGTGTTTTTTGCCCATTTGGCACACCTCTTAATATGGGTTGGCTGTAGTGTTAAAAGCTATACTGTTCCTCGTTTCACAAAAAAGTGCCCACTTAATAGGGTTGACCAAAAGGAAGGGTTCTACTGTATTCATAAAAATATACACTTTATAAACGTCTATTACGATTCTAATAAAAAAAAAAAAGTAATTAATAGGCCTAATAATGCGGATAATAATAATAACTGCAATAGTAGTAATAAAAACCTTTAATATTTTAATAATATTAAAATAAATGTATATATAATAATAATAACTGCAATAGTAGTAATAAAAACCTTTAATATTTTAATAATATTAAAATAAATGTAGGGTCCTATATCTGTCTCTTATACACATCTAGATGTGTATAAGAGACAGTATATATATAGAGTAATATAAAATAATTGTGGTATCATTTAGGTAATTCTATATCATTGAATGATTATTGGAGTAATCCGTCTGACTGCCCAGACTGCAGCATTGCCCCTAAGTTTAACTATTGGTAAATTAAGCCATGTTCTCACTCACTCTCCATGCTAAATAATAAAACAATGGGTTGAGGGATAAATCTTTAGTATGTTTGGCAACAGTTGCTGTATGTAGGCCTAGGGCTTAATCATTAATATTATAACTTTTGCCTTTTTTCAGAAGATGTTGGTAACTCAGTCTCAGCAGGTCTCCCAGTAAAGTGATGTTTGTTTGAAGCCTTATTGTGGCAGTTGCGGAAACAGAAAATTGCCTGACTTTCAAAGGTGAATAAAATGGTTTGTTCAGATTTAAGTTCAGGGGCCTACTGTACTACAGGTTCTGATTATGAATCCTACTCCAAATAGACACACTTTACTGTACTTACTACCATGATGGAGGTTATAACTAATAAAATATATTGTGTATGTAATAGGCCTATAATGGATATCACTGTAACACTGTAATGTGCTGTATGGACAACATTTAATTTTAAGCTGTTTTGAAAACTAAAAAAAAACACAAAAACACAGGATTGGAACTGATAATTCACTTTTAATAAAATAAAAAAAACTGCTAGTCTATACTGCCCCCCATGGCAAAAGGGCATAACTGACATTTTTGGCGAAAATGAGTTTTATTATCTAATGGGGTCAGTACATCATGTTACACATGTTGCCACAAAAACAATTGTAAAAAAGTGTCCCCCGGGCTAGATAGGGGCATGGAAAAAGGGCATAACTACACAATTTTCAGTAAATTCCCAAGGCAAAAGGGCATAACTGCAAAGATAGGCTGTGATACGCTGAAGCGTGATGTTCTTTCAACAGCCAACCAATCAATAGAGAGCTTTCTTCCTTGTTACAATGAAGGTTGCATGTTAAGTTGTATTATTTTTATTATTCTTACTGTTTGTGTACTCACAATTTGTAAATAGAAATTGGTTAAATAGTATGATTTTTGACAGTAGCATATGTCTAGTTAATATTAGGCAAACATGATAAGCCTAGTTAATTTATGCTATATAATCTTGCCTTACTTTGAATGGCAACAGTTTAATACTATGGAAATAAAACTATAGGAAAATAGTAACTGTTTAATAAAAATAATTAACCATGGCAGAATAACAATTCACATTTTAACTAGAAATAACTGTGACAAAGAGGGACAAGTACAACGATTATTTAGCAAATAACTATGCAAAGAGGCACAACTACAACATTTATTTATAGCAAATGGCATGACAAAAAGGTATAAATGCACAGTTTACTCGAATCAACTGTGTTCACTAAGCAAACAACAACTTACTTTTCCATCCAAATATAGGCCTATATATATAATACATTTTCTAAATATGTTATTAGAATATTTAAAAAAACAATAA
Organism: Anneissia japonica; assembly: GCF_011630105.1. Taxonomy (NCBI): domain Eukaryota; kingdom Metazoa; phylum Echinodermata; class Crinoidea; order Comatulida; family Comatulidae; genus Anneissia; species Anneissia japonica. The sequence goes on from NW_022692324.1 coordinate 471,086, forward strand.
TATTCGTAATCATTTCATTATTACTTGAATTTGGATCATAGAAAAGAATTGCTAATAATAATAATAATAATAATAATAATAATAATAGGCCTAATTTATATTGTAATTACATGACTTAAAATATTAATTTATTATTTTGCTTTGTAAATAAAATTTAAAAAATAATTGTAATTCTTGTTTAACGTACACATAGAAACAGTCACACGCGCATTCTAACTAAACAGCAGTTCTATTTCATATACGCATACGCATGCATCCTTCACACAGTGACGTAACGCCTATGCGCTCTTGTGCGGGGCCCCAGACCCCTGGGTCCATAAGGCCCCCTACCCACATGGTCCTCGATCTAACACCTTGAGCCAAAAAGGCTTTGTTGATACATAATAACATACTAATGTTAATTCATTTTCTTGTTTGTATACTTGGTTAGCCTGTACATGGGTTTTTAATCGTTTGTAATTTTAGTATTTATTATTTAATGCGTTCTTTGGTATTATTGTACATTTATTTTATAGTTTAAACATGACTAACATATGAAATGGATAATCTGACTCAAAATTGCGTTGAAAGGAACTAAACTGGGTACTTATATTCTTTTGCCAAAGTTTGTCAACATGTTTTGAATCAGAAAACCCACGGCAAAAGGGCATAACTGACATTTTGAGCGCAGACATCAATATTTATAGAAAAAAATGTGTGCTACACTGGAAGAGACATTATTTGTCTATTTGAATACATTAACCATGAAATCAAATACTAAAACACATTTTAGGGCTAAATAAATTACACGTTTTGCTTAATATCTCCAAAACAGCAAATTGTCAGTTATGCCCTTTTGCCATGGGAGGGCAGTACAGTATATCGTACTCTTATTTTAATAACTTTGATTTTCAAGGGAAATAACAGATTCTAAATTTGAGTAGGAATGTTTTATGTACTGTACATATCCTAATTCATTCTTTGCCTAAAGACAAAGACAGCAAAATCACCTTAATTAAGATAGTTTAAACAAAAATAGCATTTTGTATATTTTAATTGACAAAGAATGTTGGTTTAAATGCACGCCTAACACAAACGACTCTTGAATATGGTTCTATATTATAAACTCTAGTGCTTTAATTCACTAGGCTTATAATTATAGACAAAATGTCGATATAAACAGGACTGTAAGCGTAACAGTAAAGACTTAAGCCAAATGATATGTGAAGGGGTATGCAAGACCCTACCCCATGAAGTACAGCTGATGTTTTTTAATTAAAGATATTATGGTTTGTATATCTTAAACTCAGTGTATTTATTAAGTCTACAGGAGTCAATTCAAGCCATTGATATTTTACAACAAGGAACTGGGACCAATTGAAGAGTTGTAAAAAACACAACACCCAACAAATTTTAGTGGCTCCTGACATTTCAATTCCTATTCAGCCATGAACAAAAAAATAAAAAATAAAATAAAAACAGATATAGCCCAGCATGGGTTCGTAAATTATTTTGGACAAAATCCACATGAGTCCCAAATAAAACCATAATGCAAACCTAAGGGGCCCAAATATATTGGGAACCTTATGGATTTTGGGTGCACAGGCAGCTCTTTCCCGTATGGGAAAATTTATGGTGGCCCCTAGCATTTCAATCCTAAAAAACCCAGATATAACCCATAGTTGGACCATGAATTAATTTGGTAAAACCAATATGGGTCCTATATAAAACTATAATGCAAACCTAAGGTGCCCAAATATATTCTTTAAGGAGCCCATAAATTAATTTGGGCCAACTTTATGGGACCCATATGGATTTAGGATGCACATGCATCTCTTTCCCATGGGTAAATTTATAGGGTCCCCTTACAATTCAACCCCGATTTAACCCTTTAAAAACCCAGATAGAGTCCACAATGGTCCAATGAATTAACTTGGACAAACCCATGGGTCCCAAATGAAACCATAATTTGTGGGTGAGTGGGTGTATGGGTGTGTATGTGTGTTTCACTAAATTTATTTAGATGACATTGTTGACGTGACATGGACAATTTCTGTATTTTCAGTTGGTTATGTTTTATATTATGTTATGTGCCTATTGTATTGTGAATTAAATTGTGAATAAAATTTTTATGAAAGGCTAAAGAATGAATGAATTAACGAACGAATGAACAAATATATGAGTGACTGAGTGAGTGAATGAATTTTGATAGGCCTGTTATAATATTGTTAATGCTAACAATGTATTAGGCAGTGGATATTCCGATTATAACCGAGGTATCATTACCTTAGACGCATATTGTTTGAGTAAGTTCAGGTCACCATTTTGGGCAGCGGCACACATCAACACTGGGAGTAGTGTGGTGCTTACTGATTTCACTTCCTGCAAATAAAACAAAACAAATTAAAACGTGTTAAAGGGCACTTCCATACAGGTATAACTTTACGTGATATTAAAATACCTAACAAACTAAAAGAACAAGATGCTATTAATGCAAGTGAGCCTATGCCTGGAGCGACGTAGAGGTGGTGACGGCCCAGTGCCAAATTACCAGGCCAGTTAAGGTGAGGCCCGTAGGGACCGATACAGGTTTTCTTTCTGAACATCTTGCAAATGTCCAGTCCATTAGTTGTGGTACTTTCAAGTGTTCTGAAAAAGGCGCCTGGTCGGATCAGGAGACAGAGGTGAACTCATACATGTTTTAACATTACACTCTTCATAGCAGAAATATCTATATGTAGTACGTTCCATGATAATAATGTAAGATTATGGTTGGATGATGACTTTTAATGAGGTGGTCCACAACATTCACTTTTGGTTATAATATGCTGCAAAGCTTTATTTAGCATCTAACATATCATTCTACTGTACATATAATATACAATCGATACTTCAGGTTTCTCCTCAGATGTTAGAATAGAAACCTTTAGAGTGTAGTCAATTCTGAGTTGTTAGGTTAGATCTAAATCTAAGTCTTAATCCCTTTTCCAAGTAAAACGTCCCTGTACAGCATCTACAGTATTAAACTTTCTAGTAGAAATGAGGCGTGTCTTTAACTAATCACCTCATATATGTGGAGTTTCTGATTGGATCATAGAGAAATTCTTTGTCTGTGATTTAATGGCTTGTTTATCAAGAAACAGTTAATTAAGATATATTTATTAGAAACTTCAAAATATAGACTTAAAACTGACAATCATAGATTCATAATGTGGGAAAGGGTAATTCCAATTTACTGGGTAAAGCTAGAATGACCAATTGTATGATTACATTATCTGCATACTCAAATGGGTTATTATTAAGCTGTCAAGCTAAATTGAGACATTTAACAGGTAAAGGGTATCGATGATAAACAAAATTCCAATTGTTATATAAGTTAATATTATACTATTGAACTCCAAAACTATATTACATTAGGAACATTTTACTTCAAAATATAGCTTTATTCAAAACATTAATAATAGTTCAACAAACTTTTAAAATCAAACTAAAACGTACGTGCCGATTAATTAAGAAATAAACATTGATTATACCAAATCTGACGATATTCTATGTGCCGTACTGTTTATATTAAAGGCTGTCTACCCAATTAAAAAAATTAAATAGCTTATTTAAAACGATCGAAATCTGATGGAAGTAAATTTAACCTCATGGAAAGCACTAACCACTGAAAACTTCATAGAGAGGGTAACTACGGTTATGAATTCAAAATTTTAAAGACAAAATGATCACTGGTTATTCAGCCAACCAGCATGAGATTTACACGTCAATAAAGCTTAAATTATGAGCTACACTTGACCGTTCACCCAAAGTTTACCGACCAGTCGTTGCAGAGTTATGTTAGAAAGAAGTAGGAAGTATACCAAAACACACTAGAATTTTAACCTTTTTCCTATGCAAAAGCATATTAAGATGTTGTCAAATTTAAAAGTAAAATGATCACTCAAATTTGCGTTAATTGTAAGATTATATAGATGATTATGAAGCTTAAAACATCTAGTTTTATAATCCGATCCTTACATATATTATGCATTCAGTCCACTGGTTTTGCCAACCATGTGAATCCAAAAGCATCAGAAGCAGTGGTAACTGATAAATCAATTTAGGAGAGGGTAGCTTATTTTTTAAAAGGCGTTGATAACAGAGTAAATAATTTAGAAATGATTATGAAAACTGACTTGGCACAGAATAATGCTAAGTTTGTCGGTTTTTTTTTTTATTGTTTTTTTACCACACACTCATAAAATATTAATCAACAATAAATATTACAATTTAAATTACATTTTATAAACAAGAAAAGAAGTGTGCGGTAGGAGGTCAAAATAAGTTTGTAAAACAAACTTTAAGATGTGACTACCAATAATAAATAATATAATAAATAAATAAATAAATAAATAAATAAGTAATAATAATAATAATAATAATAATAATAATAGTAATAATAATAATAATGATAATAATAGTAATAAAATAATAATACTAACAACAATAATAATAATAATGATGACAAAATAATATATATATATATATATATATATATATAAACACAAACACATGACATATATATATGCACACACACACACCTACATTACATGCAAGCCTACACACACACATATATGTAAATTTAAAATAAAAAAAATATATATATAAAAGATTAAACATAAAATGAATAAATAAATAACAAATAAATAAATAAATAAAGTAGAATATTCATAATACTATAAATTAAAAAAGTACGGTAGATACGTTTGTCTTGATTACGGTTGCATAAAATAATGATAGTCATAATAACAATAAGTCAATAATTACAATAAGAAAATTGTCATGATTTTTGTATTAGAAGAATTAATACGAAGAGATGCCTGCCCCAACCCTATGCGCTGCACGTAGAGAAAGCCCAGCATACCCTCCAAACGCCCGCGAGGAAGAAAAAAACAAAAACAACTCACTGGTTAGTTGAGGATCCTGGGCTCAATTCTTACCAGAGTCATTTACAGAGTGTTCCCTGCAAGTAGGGCAAACATCACTTCGTACAATGAGATAAATAATATAACAAATAATATAACAAGAGGCTTACCATATACTGAGACCAGAAATTGTTTAAATGTTTGGTTTTAAAAGAAGAAAGATTGGGGATATTTTTTAACGTAATAGGTAAAGAGTTCCACAATTTAGGACCATTTTAGAATATTGCATTTTTTCGATGAAGAGATGTATATTTTTCAAACATAACATTAATTTTAGAAAATCTGGTTTTATAATTATGTATAATTATCTGATTGTTGTTTGGGAAATAATGAAACAATGTATTTAGGTAATGTATTATTTTTAAAACGATACATAATGTCATAATAAAAGAGTGGAGAATGAAGAGATACCGAGTAGTTGGAATGAGGAAAAGATAATGATATTGTTTAAGAAAGGAGATATAAGAGACATAAAAACTTATAAGCCTTCTATCACACGTATACAAGCTTTTTACAAGAATCATCCTCACTAGAATGCAAAGAGAACTGGATGACAACCAGTCAAACGAACAACCAGGATTTAGGGCAGGTTTTTCAACATCAGACCATCTACACGTCTTAAGTCAGCTTATAGAGAAGTCCAAAGTGTATAGCTTTCCCATCAGTCTATGCTTTGTGGACTATGAAAAAGCATTCGACAGCATCAGTCAGCAAGAACTACTTTAAGTTCTTGAAAGGCAGATCACAGATAGCAAATACATTGACATCATTAGGGCTCTGTATAAAAAAGCTTGTGCAAGAGTACACATCGATATGAACAGTTCGACAGGAATATTTAACATACTGAAGGGAGTATGACAGGGAGATCCAATTTCACCAAAACCGTTTACTGCAGTGATGGAGAACATCTTTAAAAATCTGGATTGGAGTGCTAAGGGAATATCGGTGAACGGCGAATACCTAAACAACCTAACATTTTTCGATGACATCCTTTTATTTAGTCACAATCCAGAAGAGCTTCAGATAATGCTACATCAATTGCACGAAGAAAGCAAAAAATCTGGACTAAACATTAACATAAGTAAAACCAAGGTTATGTTCAGTAAAGAGGTAGTAGCAGGTAGTACCATAACACTAGATGGGAAGACAATTGAAAATGTAGACTGTTAGGTATACGTGGGCAAGAAGATAAGGATGGAGGATGACACCACTGCAGAAGTTAATAGAAGAATACAGTTAGCATGGGTAAAATTTGGAAAACTTGGGTTCATATTTAGAGACAAAAATTTACCGCTTCCACTCAAGAAGAAGCTGTTTAATCAATGTATTTTACCAGTCATGGCACATTCAGTTGAAACTACAAAGAGAATGGAACAGAGATTGAAAGTGACAGAAACAGCAATGGAACGTACAATGATGGGAATCACAAGAAGAGACAGATTCAGAAATGAAGATGTGAGAAAGGCTACAAAAGTGAATGACGTAATACTAGAAATAAAGATTAAGACGAAATGGAGATGGGCAGGTCATGTAGCAAGAAGGATGGATAATAGATGGACAAGAAAAGTAATGGTTAAGGTGCCAAGAAATCGAGTCAGGAAAAGAGGTAGACAGAAAAGAAGGTGGATGGATGAAATGCGAGAATTCAAAGGCATTACATGGAGGAGAGGAGCACAGAACAGAGAAGAATGACAAGTCGATGAAGAGGCTTTCCTCCTGCAGTGGAGCGAAATAGCTAGATGATGAATTATGTATATCTGATTGTTGTTTGGGAAATAATGAAACAATGTATTTAGGTAATGTATTATTTTTAAAACGATACATAAAGTCATTAGTTTGCAGCTTATATATATCAAAAACATTAAGAATATTAAATTTGTAAAATAAAGGTTTTGTATCTGGTAAACGGGATGATCCTGCACAAGTCCTAAGAGCCTGTTTTTGTAATTTGAAAATATTATTATGAATATTTGTCACTTCAAGACTTGTCCAGGGACATAGGTAAGGAAATTTGTCAATAGTAGTAGCCCAGGATATATTACAATAATTGATATATGGTAAAAATAAAGTATTATATAAAGATGGGAGAATGCGTTGTGGAAAAATATATTTTAATTTACTCATAACACCAATGTTTCTGGAAATAATACGGTATTGGTAATGTTATTATGGTGAGGTTGCCAGGATAACTTATAATCTAAAGTTACGCCTAAAAATTTTGTTTTATTTACTTGTTTAATTATATTATCATAAATTTTAATAGTGAAAGAGTCCATCTCTTTTACTTCATAATTGAAAAAAATGAAATTTGTCTTAGAAATATTAAGAGACAATTTATTTAATTTGAACCAATTAGAAACTTTTTGTAATTCAATATAGATAATTTTAAAGAGTTTAGTTTTATTTTTATGGGAGTAAAATATATTGGTGTCATCCGCAAAAAGAACAAAATTAAATAATGATGAACTATTAGGAAGATAATTAACATATATTTAGAATAATAAAGGTCCAAGTATGGATCCTTGAGGAATACCACATATAATGTCAGAAAAAGTAGATTAACTGAAACAAATTGTTTCCTATTGCCAAGGTAGTTTCTGAATAAATCAAGAGCAAGGCATCTGATACCGCAACATTTAAAGCTCCATTCCCGGCAAAATTTCACTAAAAACTGACTTTTTTTAGAAAATATGCATTTGCATTACTCCAATTATTATAAATCATGGAAAAATATTGGCATGAATTTTAGTTTTACGCAAAAGAATAAAAAAAATAATGA
>NW_022692324.1:479054-484100 GCF_011630105.1 Anneissia japonica
AAAATTTATCCGCATTTATTTTTTGTGTGGAACACAAAAAAATCAAATTTCAGTTTTATTTTACATTTTTTTTCATTCTTAGGAATGTCTAAATTCAGTTAAACTAGCAATTCCGTATAATATTTATAAATCTTTATAACATTATACAAAAATTAGATTTTTTTTTTAAATTGAAATTTTGCCGGGAATGGGGCTTTAAGTTTCATTAGAAGTATTTCATGGTCAATTGTATCAAAAGCTTTGCTTAAATCAAGAAAAATGCCAACTGTAAAATTATTATTATTAATAGTTTTAGTAATTTGGCCATAAATATCAACAAGAGCAAGATCTGCAGCAAAGATTTTTCTAAAACCATATTAACGATTATAAAGAATATTGTGTTTAGTTAAAAAATAATTAACCTATTGTAAATTATTCCTTCTAAGATTTTTGAAAAACAATGTAACAAGGAAATAGGTCTGTAATTAATAAATAAATGAGGGTCATCTATCTTAAAAATATGAACTACCTTGGCAATCTTGAGTAAATCAGGAAAAATTCCTTTGGCAAGTCACAAATTAAAAATATGGGATAATGGTTTATAAATTAATTTAGATACGGATTTAATAACTCTGTTTGTTATGTCATCACATCCTGGACTTTTATTAATTTTCAAAGTTCTAATGATATTTAGGATTTCATCTTCGGAAGTAGGTAAAAGAAAAAATGAATCTCTCAATGGTGGATTTAGATAAGATGTAAAGTGCTGGTTAGTAGTATTTTTGATGAGCTTTGAATGATTTGGTCCGATGTTTACAAAGTAATCATTAATATTGCTAGCAATAGTGAATGGGTCTGTAACTGTAAAGCCTTTGTGTAAAAAATATGGGGGAAGGGTTTTTTTGTGTATTGCGTCCCAAGGCTGAATTTATAGTTTGTCATGTCTTTTGTAAATTGCCTTCGTATAAATCAAACGTTTCCTTGTAATGTTTTTTTACGAAAAATTCTTAGTAGGTTTGTTTATTTATTTCTATATATAACGTATTTGTCTTTATCTAATTGTTTTTTAGAATTAATATATTTTTTATAAAGTTTGTTTCTTTTATCAATTGATTTAATACTACCAGTTGTTATCCATGTTTTCATTTCTTTACGGATATTTCGTTTACACCTAACTGTTTTAATATGTGTATCATATAATTTAGAAAACTTTTTTGAAAATAAATTATAGGCTTCATTTGGATCATGATTTTTGTAAACATCGGACCAATTCGATTTTTTAATAATTATTAATAAGAGAAATAATATTTTTATTATTTACTTTCCTAAAAATATATGCATATCTAATATTGTTATTTAATAAATCATGGTGAGAATCTTTTGAATGAATAACAGAATAAACCGGAAAATGGTCAGATATATCAGAATAAAGAATTCCAGGCGAGATTTTATCAAGAATGTTGTTAGAAAAGATATTATCAATTAGGGTGGCTGTTTTAGTAGTGATTCGAGTAGGTCTGTTTATAAGAGGATAACAACTAAATTTGAAAATATTACTTAAGAATTTTGAAAATTGTTTATGGGTGTTGGATTTTAAAAGATCAATATTACCCAGTAATGTAGGTAGTGTTGCCACCGTTATTGATACAATCTAAGGGAAGGGATATATTTGAATTAAAATTAACTAAGGATAATTCTGGTAATCGATATATTACACCTACCACCTACAATAGTATTTTTTGCTCGGTTTTAATTTCAATAAAAATGGATTCGGCAGTTGGAAAAATAATAGAAGAAATGTCATTACGTATAGTGTATTCGTGCTTCTGATCTAAGTATAATGGCAACACCGCCTCCTGTTCTGTTGGATCTTGAAAAATGTAACAATGAATAACCTGGAATATTATTATATGAAAAATTAGTTTTGATGTCATTAAAAAAAGTTTCAGTAAAACAGATTGCGGCAATACTATGGTTCAAAGTATTTAGAAAATCAGTTGTGTCATTAAAATGCTTGACAAGGCTACGACAATTCATATTATAAATACTAAATGATGACGATATATTAGTGATTGTAGAATTAAAAGTATCTCAATAAAAACTTAGCCCCCCCCCCCCAAAAAAAAAAATATATATATATATATGCTAAAGACGCCACTGGTTACTAGATGGTGAGGCCAGTCATTTAGATTTGAGAGAACAAATTAGGAGAGAAGTTAGAGATGAAATGCTAAAATTTAAAGATAGAGAGGGCCGCAAACTGAACATTATTGTCCAGAATTTTCCAGAGCCAGACTGTGATGATGAAACCCAAGAATCTAATGAGGATAAACTCAATGTTGGAAACATTAAATATTAGAGAAGTAGTTGTACTTGAATGTTTTCGTTCGAGTAAAAAAAAAGCTGGCAAGCCTAAACTGATAAAGGTAGCCCTGGAATCTCTTAAAACAAAAAGGGAAATTTTGTCTAACAGCAAGCTTCTGCACAATTCTGATAGTAGGACTCAGCAAATATACATAACGCCTGATTTAACACAAAGGGAGATGGTAAAGAATAACTTACTTAGAGACGTGTAAGGGAAAGAAGAGGGAACGAAGGAATGGGGTTAGTTATGAGAAGGGGAGAGATCATTACATTTAATGTTACAAACATGTAGGTAATGGAGAGGAACGTATAAGTTCTAAGAGGAATTAAATTTATTTGCAAAAAAAGTAAATTTTTTTGTTCTAAAACCGTTAACAGGCCTACTGGAACAAATAGTAACTCTAGTTCTCTTAGTATGAAGTCCATTCCATGTTTGTATACTAATGCTGACTCATTGGCTAATAAATTCAGTGAGTTTAGATCGTTTAGAGTAACATGAATCCCCAGCCCTTGATTATTAATGGCATTTCAGAGGCCTAAGAATAGTAGGTTTTTAATTTTGCCTATTGAGTTATGTATAGGCGATTATTATGAAATGTTTTATTATAAGTTGGATTCAAATATTGGTAGAGGTACTCTTCTTTATATCTATAAAAAAAAAATAAGAATTCGTTATGGTATAACGAATTGACTAATAACTTTAGTGAGTCAATTTGGGTGGAAATTGATTTACATGACAATGATAAATTACTTGTTGGCTGTTATTATAGGAGTTCCAATATGATAGGGATCACTAGACAACACCTAGCTTGGAGTCTACATTGTTTATTGAATCTTTGAGGGACAGTTTGTTCCAACATGTTTCTCAAACTACTCGTACTAGAGTTAGAAAAAAAAATCAAACAATTTTATTTTAATTTCTCAGAATTCAAGACAATACAAATCGTAATATAATTCAAGGCAATACAAAATTGATAGATAATTAAGTAACAATACATAACGATAAATGGAAAAGGGGTATTCAGAGCAAGCAAGAGCTTTAAGAATGAACAACCCTAATAATAGAACGAAAAGAAATATACATAAAAACAAAACTAACTTGAGCTTAACTGATTTATATTATTTATTTATTTTTAACAACTTATGAATTGTAACTGTAGATTGAAACAGATAATGAATTAGATTTTCTGTTATAAACTAATAAAATATAGATATAGATATTATTATTATTACTTTTATTAATATGATTATTATTATTATTATTATTATTATTATTATTATTATTATTATTATTATTATTATTATTATTATTATTACCCCCACTATTTTTGCAATTTATCAGTATCAATAATATTATTGTTATTGTTATTGTTATTGTATGTTACTTTATTTTGTAATTTTGATTTTTTAACTGCTATATTTTGCTATTAAATGTTGATGATTCCTTTTAAATGCACTCAGAGTGTGCAATTCTTTTAAGTTGCTTGCCAGTTATTTCCACATTTTTGTTCTCTGATATGAAATGCTAAGTTGCCCTATTTTAGTATCTTTTAGCTCAGGGCACAGGTTTAATCTATTTCTTGTTTGATAATTATGTAATGAGTCGAATGTTATAAATTATTACATTTTTCAGGTAATTGCTTTTTGTTGTATTGGTACATGAATATTGCCGTGTGTTTCAAATACAGATCAAATATATTCAGTTTTTGCGTTGAAAAGAAAAGTTGTGATGAGGAATATAGATAATATACATTACAGATACATCTTAAAGCCTTTTTTCTGTAAAATATGTAGGCAATTTAGGTTGAAGTCAGATGTAGATCCCCAAGATGTGATTGCGTAACTTAAAACAGGTGGTAGTATGTGTGCATTATGTATAGTTAATAAAATTTCACGTGGTAACATATATTTTACTTTTATTGAGGACACCAATCACTTTAGAAACCTTCGTTGCCATTGAATGAGAATTGTATGTCAGCGTTTAATCAAGAAACAGTCCTTGGAATTTTACTGCTGTTGAACGTTCGATTTTCTCATTGCCAATGTTTAAAAATAAACTTGATACATCAACTCTCTTGTTCCTAGGCCTAAATTTAATATATTTTGACTTATTTACATTCAATGTAAGTTTATATGCGCTGAACCATGTCGAGAGAATCAAAGAGTTAGGAAGACTTGACTGATGTCCTCATGATCGAAAATACATTAGTATCATCAGCATACATGATTATTTCAATATTTTTACAAGCATAACTAATATCATTGACATATAATAAAAACAAGGTCCCAATATTAACCTTGTGGAACACCATTACTAACAATTTCTCTATCCGAGATAGAGTCTTCAACACCTATGTATTGATGTCTGTCCTTGAGATAGTTCGAGAACCATTTAAGAGGAACTCCCCTAATACCGTAAAACTTTAATTTATCTAACAAAATCACATGATTGATTGCGTCAAACGCCTTGGATGGATCGATAAATACAACTAATGTAAGTTTTTTTTTTTAATTATCCATGGCGGTTGAGATTGTTTCAAAGAACTGTAGTAAGGCATGACTGGTTGAGTGGTTTTCTCTGAACCCAAACTGGATTTTACTTAAGATATTGAATTTTGAGAGGTAAGAAAAGGTCTGATCATATACGATACATTCAAATATTTTCGACAAACAAGGTAAAACAGAAATTGGATGTGGTAATTA
>NW_022692324.1:485351-507878 GCF_011630105.1 Anneissia japonica
TCTGGGTCACATATTTGCTTCAAAAGGATTACTATTGAATGGGATTATAATACCATTTACAGTAATAATATTAAAGATATTTTGCAAGTGAAACAGGTACAGTAATACTGGTACAGTATTTATTTATTTATTATAAATTTGGCATGCAATATAAACCAGATGCTGCAATATAAACCAGATGTGTAAAAAACAAAAACTTAAGTGTGTGGCATTTCAGGATATCTTCAGAAAAAAAAATCACTAGATAAATCATTTTAATTTAATTCTTTGGAAATATTTTGGATTCAATCACTTGCTGCAGAGCTCTGAGCATCGCCACCTTCTGCTAACCATGGATTGGGCATGTCCGTTTCATCATGTCCACACAGATGGAATTGTTTGCATCACATCCATCTGAGCCAGTCATTTGCTCCTATTGAGGAATAAATACAGTAGTTACAATAATGCAAAACCAGGTTTGTTAAAAATCAAAAATGTTATCAAACATTGGCATTTGCTGCTTTATCAATAACATATTATACTGAGATACTGTATGTATTCATCAATTGACAGTATTTTCAGATTTTTTAATTACTTGATTGAAGCCTTCCTGTCGGCGAGTGTGTAATGTATTATTGTTGTTTCTTAATAAAACTGACACACCATGCTGATATTTTTTTACCACTCCAATATATTTGTTTCATGTACTCTGGCTGAACAGTGATGAGATATTCACTTAATTTTCTTTTGCTCACCTTAAATTGTGTGTATAGCTTTCATTACAAGTTTCAGCAAACAACCAGAGTGTTTCTTGCTAACGTCTTGCTGGGTGCTTGTATGCTTTGTACCACCTTCTTTCGTAGATGCCAATGTTGGGTGGTTGTACTCATGGCAAATGTTGTGGTGTTTGTCTCATCATGGCGACTGGCAAATACCTACAGTATGTGAGGAGAGTGTCATGTTTCGGCCTATCACATACCTTGTCCTACAAAAATATATATGTATAATATTTTATTTGAATTCCACATTTCAACAACAGCTGAAAGTTAGGTTTGGAGTAACATATGCATCATGTTATTATTTAATGGGGCGTTATTGTTGTATAGTCTAGCTTCTAGGCCTACAGTATATCAATAATAATCTTATTGTTACAGGAATTGGTGTTGGCTCTGATGATATACTGTAGTGTTATAGCACATCACCTTTATTTAGACAGTGCATTTTTTAGACATTTAGGCCTAGGCCTAGACAGTTTTTCATAGGACCAGGCCTATAGTATACTATTATTAGTAGGCCTAGGGGCCTAAGTCTATTATTATGAAAAAAAATTCACTAGCACAATTAATGTGACAAAGATGGCATGACAAGTCTAGGCTAGGCTAGTAGTAGAAACCTACTATCTTCACCGTCAGCTGGATAAGGCTGCGTGCGAACTCACCTGCTGCGGGACTGGAGCAGTGTCCCGGACAGGAGAGCGCTACTGCTGCTGGGTAGACACTGACTGTGCTAATCCTAGGCATAGGTGTAGGCCTAATTATAAACAAACAGGTCAAGTCAGCGGACTGATATACGTTTATTAATTCAATTGAATTATTCCTGCATGATTGAATTGACGTTGACTAAACCGTCTCTCTGTAACTGGTACGTAAACGATCACAAAAACTCACGACTTCACACTGTATCTAGGCTAGTCGCTCGATCGTCGGGTCGATTTTTCGATCAGCTGCTCGCCAAAAATTAATTGACAGACTTGTCTTGAATATTAATGAGTTGGTTAGAAAATGCTACCAAGCTACTGAAAAAAGTGATCAGCCTCGTTTTCACCTGATTTTCCTGTCTCATCATATCATGTTTTGTTTCTGTAATTATCCTTACATCTCAGCATTTTGAATTTTTTAAGTATTTTTCCCGAACTCAGGAAAGGTTAAATAAGCAATATATGGCCACTTGTCTCATCCCCGCACCCCCCCTTTAAAAATAAGAATTGCCTGTAGATATGAGATATTAATAATATGTGTTAGGAGTTTCAGTATGATTGGAGATGCAGTTTTAATAAGTTAGGTGGTTATGTCACCATGAGCTGGTTTTTAAGATTATTAATATATTTACCAACTTCATACTCAGTTACTAGTGGGGCGGATATGTGACGTTTTTTGGCCAAGTCGTTCACTTCTGGAAAGAAGCATGAAACTTTGTCCTAGGGGGTTTCTGAGTATGCCGATTCCAAAAAATTGTGGGAACCACCACGTCACTCCAACCGTTCCCGTCGAAAATTGTAAAATCAAAATGACCGCCAAAAAACACAGTTTTGGCAGTTTAAAATTAGGCTCTAACGTAAGTGCCACATTACCATGATGTTGGTGTCAATACCTATGTTGTTTGGTTCAAGGAATCCAATAAAATATTATTAAAATACAATAACATACATTTTCATCGTGAAAATGCAAAAATAAATAAAGTATTCAAAATAGACGCCAAAAAACAAAATTTTGGCAGTTTAAAAGCTCTAAGTGCCCACAATCCCATGATGTTTGTGTCAATACCTATGTTTTTCAGTTCAAGGAATGCAATAAAAATTTAATAAAATACAGTAACATACATCTTCATCGTGAAAATACAAAAATAAATAAAAGATTCAAAGTGGCCGCCATGAAACACAATTTTGGCAGAATAAAACCTCTAAGTGCCAATTTTAGGTTAATTGTGTTTTCATATGAATAATCAATAACAGTGACGTATGAACAAGCTAGCTAATACATAGAATTTAAAAATTGTTTTGGGCTGATGGATATTTGGAAGGCAAAATCAATTGGTTAATTGTGTTTTCATATTATGAATAATCAGTAACAGCGACGTATGAACAAACTAGATAATACATGTGATTTCCTAAAAACGTGATAAAATTAAAAAATATGTCATACTTAACGCAATACTGAGACTGATAAGTTTCCAAAGCAAAAACAAAAACGTATCTGTTAATATTGCTAATAACTTTGCGATAAACAAACGGCTGTCTAAAAATATAAATCCTGCAAAATTTTAAAAGGGTACGACAATTTATTGCCAAGTTCCAAACATATAAACTTTAACTGCGACCGACATTTAGCAGAAAGGATAAACTCTCTACTGGAGGCCCGCTAGATATCGATCAATCACAATCACAAATCAATTTATTCAATCCAACAAGTTACAAAAAAGTAAAAAAGAAAATTGAAATTGAAGGATTTGGAAGACTCTCATTATGACATTGAGGTCGCGCAAGCATGAGACCCACCCAGTAAATTAAATAATTAATGAAAATGTGGAAAGAAAACAAAAAGGTTATACACATTTTCCTTTTTCATTTTATGTTCAAAAAATTAACGTAAAGCTTTTCTTTTTCACACCTGGGCCTATGTATATAATTATTGCTCTGGTTTGGCATTGTATAGGATTTGGTATTTTGATATGTATAATCAATATTAAACAGCGAAATATGAACAATCTAGATAAGGCATGTGATTGCCCAAAACGTGGTAAAATCCAAAAACATGTCACACTTAACTCAATACCGAGCCTGATTGTTCCTGAAGCAAAACAACGTAGGCTTATCTGTGAATCTTGCCAATAATTTTGCAATAAACAAACGGTAGTAATTTTAATTGTATAATATATAAAAACAATGTCTATAGAACGATGTACAATCCGGAAAAATTTCAAAATGGTTACACAAATTTATTGCAAGTTGCGAACATGAAAACTTTAACTCTATTTTTCTCCAAAAGTGAAAATTTCAATTTACGTTGTTTTGCCAAGTAACGGCCGCGGTGTAATATGGGAGGCAACTCGGGAGCAACCTGGACTTTTTCGTTCGCTGTAAATGGGAAATGAACCCGGAATTAACACAGGTTTATTCTGCCTTGGCAGTATAAAAGTTATATTATTTGTCCCTTATTGTTTTACATTAGGTTTGCAAAATCAAAAGCGTAAAAAGAGTATAGCAACAAATCAGACAATACTATATGTTAAGAATTGTCTATTAGTAAAATTATCAAACAATAACTTAGCCTACCTGACTGTTCGCAATTTCAAGAGTATCAACGATCGCCTGAATAAACTTTGAGTCCTTAAGTGAAAAATTATTCACTTTACTGACTCGGATCTCACCGCGTAAGTTGCGTTGAAGCAAAATTTTCTGACAGTTCGTTGTTTTTTCTTTGTTAAGAACGTAGCTGAGTTTGGCCAGACCAGCCTCAGGATTGATATCGGCTCCTGGGATTACCCCGGCTTTTATTAACGCCTATGACGAAAAAGGAAATAAAGAGAACGAATCAATATTCTTCTATCTCTGTTAAGTAGATGAATAACATCATAATAAAGACGACGACGACGACGACGACGACGATGATGATGATGATGATGATGATGATGATGATGATGATGATGATGATGATGATGATGATGATGATGATGTTGATAATAGTTGAGCATATTACTGTAGAAATCGCAAATTAAGCCTTACATATTTTATAGGATTTGAACTGAGAACAATGATTTTGTTTTTGGGCTTACACTTCCAGTTTCATAAGAATCTGAAACGACTCCTTTAATACACTGCGAACAATTTAAAATCAGCACTCCTCTGTCAGAAGCTTCTTCAAGTACTGCCAAGATTTCTTCGCGGTCACTAGGTCCATTGCCTGCTCCATAGGTCTGGAGGACGACACCTTGCATTGGTTTTTTCAAGAATGATCTTACCTAAAATTAGTTAAACAGTTTATTATCAATTTGTCAATACCAATCGAATAAATTATGAATTTTAATAGGAAAATACATTTTAACAAGCATAATGCCAATGTATCATACTAGCTGTGTACCCGTCCTTCGGATTGACATCAAGGTAAACTGAATGCATGGGACTTTTTTTTTTTTTCAATATTTCATACCAAAGTGCTATCGAATGGAATAGATTAAGCCCCAATGTACAGTCTTCTATCAACTTAAGCATATTCAAGAACCACATTTGTATTAATAATTAATGAAAACTAAGTATAATAAAACATTGTATAAATAATTAATTTAATGTTTTCTTGCTTTGTTTTATTTATAATTTACATTTATTTTTCGTAATTTACAGATTACTTTTGTAGATTGGATTTTCTTCATTTTCATAATATATTTTGCCTTTGTAAGCTATAGATAATTCCTTTTATTTAAGTAAATTTTTGACGTTTGCGTACTGTATAATAATTATGTTTTGTATCTATATTATTTAATTTCTGCGTTTATTTAACTTTTGTTTATTATGTACCGTACTGTGTAATTTATGTTAATTGTAAATAAGGTATCTGACGACCATAATAAAAAAACAGCATTATATTTATTAATTTGTACTTCGTGAATAGGCCTAAGTAAAGTTTTACTACTGGTGCTCTAGTTGTCATTGCTGGTGCCCTAGTGGAACTGAAATAAAAACTGAATGCCTTTGTGCCGTAGTTGCCGTCGTCATCATCATTCTCGTTAGCAGAATCAATGTCATGAAAGAATTGAAATCATCATCATCATCATCATCATCACCATTCTCGTTAACAGAATGAATGTCATGAAAGCATTAAAACAAATATAAATATTTGTATTGTAATTTATCACAGATCAAGTCTGTGTTTAATCAGTAATCGTCGTTAAGTTTTTCTGGCGGGTATAAAAGTATTTTTAACGTATTTGTTTCATTTTAACACACAACAGGGGCTGATCCAGAAGTTTTCAAAAGGTGGGGGGCACAACAGTTTCAGAATAGGTAACACATAACACTGATATGCTTTGAAATTTAAAAAAATTAGTGTCAAAACGTGTTACCCACCCCCTCCCCCCAACTGGATCCACCCCTGTAGAGTAAATGTCATCATATATATTGTGTATTACAAAGTGTGCAGGGTTTGATTTTTTGGTAAATATTCGGCTCTCCAATATAGGCAACTTAAGGTTCCCGCATCGTTGTATTCATTGTAATTAAATGTGTTTCAAATTTAAACGTTGGCTTTAACAATCTATAGTGTAAGCCAATTAGAGTGGTATTTCTCACGAGAGAAATTTGTGTTGAAACTATATTATGCAGCCTCAAATAAAAAAAAATGTTTATAATCAATTTCTTAATAAAATTACTTCGCTCATATTTTTAAACATTAAAAAAAAAACATTTAAAAGAAAGTTTGGTTTTTTTATCTTGGGAAACATGCTTCCAATAATTAAACATTTGTTTTTAATTTATCAAAAATATTGAGGGTTAAGATGGTTACTTTTGAATTTTCTATAGGCAGGAAAATTTTTTTCCGGGGCAAAAATCGGTCCGGCGGACTGATTTTGGCCTCATACTTGCCAAATGTAGTCCACATAAGCCAAAATCAGTCCGCTGAAATTTACCCTGCTGTGCTTAGCACAATTGGGAATCTTACGTCCGCAATAGATTTTGGCGGAAAGAACGATTCCTAAGCTTTTGCAGACGTGCATATGCTTATCTAGCCAATCACAATAATGTCCATAGCTGAAGCTTGAATTTGCATACATCACCCTATCGGCATGTACAGTATTTGGGTTTAGTTGAGTAGCCTTCGCGGTTAGTGAACATACAGGAATAACAATAAGGAAAGACTAAGCTATGTACACAGATATATACTAGTTGTTACCCAGACAGCAGCATGCTGACTTATATGTATGTATATGTATGTATATGTATGTATATGTATGTATATGTATGTATATGTATGTATATGTATGTATATGTATGTATATGTATGTATATGTATATATATGTATATATATGTATATATATATATCCAGTTCGGCGACTCGATCCTAGTGCAATTATTGCAGTTATTGGGCAAGTAATTGATATTCTGTTCATTGTTTTGACATAACGTATAAATTCACTGCCTTAATTACTGGTGTTGTCTTCGAAATCTTGCTTGTGCTTTGCGTAAAATTGCAGTTGAATTTATCCCATACTTTTGTCAATATGGCTACGCGCTTAGAATTAGAGAAACATATGGTTATTGGTGAAAGGCATGGTTTAAAAGAACTTAAACATTTCATAGAATCTGAAAGAGATAGGTTAAAAGTAGAAAGGGATGAGGAAAGAGATCAAAGAGCTACACAAGAGCAATTGATACTAAACAGAAAGAAATTGATGCACAGTTTAGAGAAGCAGAAAGAAAAAAGTTTAGAAAAACAATTAGAAATGCAATTAAAAATCGAAGAACTTAGATCAGTACAGGCACAAGCCCAAGCGCAAGTCCAAGTACAACCAGGGAATGGGGGAAATGCTCCCACACATAAGGGTAAAGCTCCGAAATTACCTCCTTTTAATCAGGATAAAGATGATGTAGATGCTTATCTTAATAGATTTGAACGATTTGCTCAAATGCAGGGTTGGGATAAAGCAACTGATTGGGCTACTAATCCTGCAGCTTTATTACAAGGTAATGCATTATTTGAATATTCCACACTCTCCACTGAAGATGCTATGGATTATGCTAAGGTAAAAAAAGGCAGTGTTACGTGTGCTTATCATCTTACCGCTGATGGATTTCGTAAGAAATTTCGTGAAGTTAAACCTTCGCAAGATGATACAGGTTCTAAATTTGTAACTAAACTTAATAATTACTTTTAATGATGGATGGACATGGAAAAAGTTGATTTTAAAAAATTACAGGAATCAATACTAAGAGAACAATTTTTTTAAATTCTTGTAGTACTGAACATTCTACATTTCTAAAAGAAAGGGAACCTAAGAGTATTCAAGAAATGGCTAAACTGGCTGACCAGTATATTGAAGCACATAAATGTTGGTATCCCGGCCAGCTAAAAGGTAAGGAAAGTAAACCTAACAAAACTTATAATCCTCCAAGAGATCACAGTCGTTATGATAACAAGTCCTCACACCAATACCACAGAGGTAAGACACAAAGTCAAGGTAGGGAGAGTAAACGTACATCTGTAATATGCTATGTTTGTAATAAGCAAGGACATTACGCTCGTGATTGTACATAGAAACAAACTCTTGCTTTCTTAACCGACGTGGTAAATAACGTGATAATAAAACGTATCCAGACTGATACGAGACCAGAGGAATGTGTAAAGGTACCACCTAAAGAACGTTCCGACACAGGAGCATTTATGATGGTAAAATCGGATCCACATTTGTATCAGGCAAGTAAGAAAGGGTTTTTCACATTAGATTGTGGTCACAAACTAACTGTTCTTAATTAAGTTACAGCCGCATGCAAACATAATGAAAGCGGTATGCCAGTAACACACGGTATAATTGGAAACCATGTGGTGAAATACTTCGTGATAGCGGATGCAGCGGTGTTGTTGTTAAAACTAAACATGTAGAACCAAACCAGATGACTGGAGAATTCAAGACGTGTATTCTCATCGATGGTACGGTAAGACGTTTCCCCACAGCTTCAATACTTATAGACACTCCATACTTTTAGGTCATGTTTCAGCTGTATGCATGGACAATCCGGTATATGACTTAATACTAGGAAATATTTTAGGTGTTCGAGAACCTACTGATCCAGACTTGAATTGGGGAAAGACTCAAGTTGATGAATCGGAAACTAACTGTAAGGTAAGTAATTCTAATGAATTGAATCCTTTTCATTCCGATCAAAACATTTAAGCTGCCATACAGACAAGAAGTCAAACCAAATCAAAAGATAAACCATTGAAGCAGTTAAAGGTAATTTATCCTATCAGTGAAGTCACTGCAAATATGTTACGACTTCAGCAGAGTGAAGATCCAACTCTTAGAAAGGTCAGACAATTGGCCGAAAGCGGAGAACAGAAAGTAAGTAATAACGGAAGTACCCACAGGTATGTCAAATTCAATGGTATTATCTATAATAGAGAATTTAACTCTCCCAAGATATAATTTGGGAACACATTTAAACATTTAAACATTTACAGAGAACATGTTTTAAGAATAGCTCATGAATCTATTCTAGGTGGTAATCAGGGATCTAAGAAAACTAGTGACGAGGTAATGAGTAACTTTACATGGCCAGGAATGCTAGCCGATGTGACCAGGTATTGTCAATCGTGCGACATATGTCAAAGGACCATACCTAAAGGTAGGAAAACGAAAGTCCCATTAGGAAATTTTCCTAAAATTGACGAACCATTTCAAAGGGTAGCGGTAGATTTAGTTGGACCCATTAAGACAACAACAGATAGAGGTCATCGATATATCTTAGTGCTTGCAGATTATGCTACAAGATATCCAAAAGCAGCGCCTATGACTACGATAGGAACTGAAGCCATTGCAGAAGAACTACTATCCATGTATTCCAGGTTAGGTTATCCAAAGGAAGTCTTAACGGATCAAAAGGATCTCAATTCGTTTCAGGCATAATAAAGAGGTAAGTAGGTTGCTTTCAATTCGCAGCATGACTACAACTCCATATCATGCCATGTGTAATGGTCTTTGTGAAAAGTTTAATGGTACATTGAAAGCTATGCTGAAGAAAATGTGCGAAGAAAAACCTAGAGATTGGGACAGATATATCGATCCACTCCTATTTGCATATAGGGAAACTCCTCAAGCCAGTACAGGTTTTTTCACCGTTTGAACTGTTGTATGGGCGCACAGTGCGTGGACCCATGAAAATTCTTAAAGAATTATGGACTGGTGAAGCAGAGGTAAGTGGAGCTAAGAACGTTTATCAATATGTTTAGGAACGTTTAGAACAGACTTGCCAATTAGCACGAGAAGAACTTAGAAAATTTAAGCAGAAATATAAGATGTATTACAACAAGAAGGCACGAACTAGAGATATGAAAGTAGGAGATGGCGTCCTCCTTCATTTACCAACGGATAACAATAAGTTATTGATGCATTAGAAAGGACCGTTTCCTATCCAAGAGGAGGTAAGTTCAATAAATTACAAGATAGATTTTGGCCATATGACCAAAACTTTCCATGCAAACTTACTGAAGAAATATCACAGAAGGGAAACCGTAGCCTCAGTGATGGACCCAAACATACGTGGTGTTTATGAGATCGTATGTACATCTGTTCTTGAAGATGAACCACACGAAGAAGTAGGTAAATATGAACGTAAATCTTTCCATACCGACCAACATATACATCTTCCTCCTGTGGTTCAGAAGGAACACAGTTCTGACGTTAAATGATTAATGGTTATTAATTTATAGAGCGCAAAATACAAAAAGTCTCTAAGCGCTAAATTGACCCACGGCTTAACAAAACAAAAACACATCAGGTAAAGCAAATATTATTACAGTACAAGGATATTCTTACAGATATTCCAGGTAAGACAACGCTAGGAAAACATGTAATTAAATTAACGGACACTAAGACAATTAAAAGTAAACCTTAACCAATACCCCATGCACTTAGGGAAGACATTCGCAAAGAAGTCCAGAGTATGCTTAGAATGGGAATAATATCTCATAGTAATAGTCCTTATGCACGTCCATTTGTAGTGGTTAAGAAACCACTACAAATACCACTAGTAAATTCAGGTGCCACATTTAGCCGAGTAATGCGGAAACTTTTAAAAGGTATATCTAACGTACACAATTACATAGATGACATACTTATCCATACTAAAACATGGGAAGATCATCTACAGAAGATTAAGATAGTGTTGGATAGACAGCTAGACCTACTAAATGTTCATTGGCTATGAAGAAGTTGAATTTTTAGGACATTTAGTTGGACAAGGTTTAGTCCGACCAAAACCTGATAAACTAAAAGCTATTGAGCAAGCAGAGAGACCAACCACGAAAACACAGGTAAGATCTTTTCTTGGGTTAGCAGGATATTACAGAAAGTGTATACCCCAGTTTGCAGATATAGCTGCGCCATTAAAAAATTGTACAAAGAAGGGAGAACCAAATTTAATTCGGTGAGGTGAAGCTCAGGATCAATCTTTTCGGACGTTGAAAGGTATGTTGTCAAGATTCCCTGTACTTCAACTCCCCGACCTCAATAAGGAATTCACGTTACGAACTGATGCATCTGATACAGGTGTAGGTGCAGTACTTCTGTAGCAGTTTCATACCACTATTATCAAACATGGTGTGTGTCTTTTTAGAGAATTTTCACTTAACTTTAATTATTTAACCATCTTTGTAGTCCAACGACCTCATATCTTCACATGGTAAGGTCGTTTAGACAGCTACCTAAGACCCTCTTAAAGACAATAAATATTGATTTAAGCAGTCTGCATTTTTTTGGAATGTGGTCACTCTCCTGGCATAAAACAAGGCCACTGTAATTCTCAATTCCTATTGGTCATAGGGAGTGATTGGTGATGCCATATATATCACAACTATCTGAACCTTTGGTACTCAGTTGAATTACACGTTGTGATAAACAATACTTCTTTATTGTTTCAACTTGTATATTCTTTATTGTTTGCCGATCTACACTTCAAGTGTTTTTTATCTACCATACGTTTTTCACTGGGAAATAAATTGTACAGTTTTATATGTTATTAGTTTGTTGTTTACTATTGTTACGTTTACAACTACTAAACTTCTACAGGAAATTGCAAGAGAAAAGTTCCCAATAGCTTATGCAAGTAAAAAGTTGAATAAATGTCAACTAAAATATTCAGTAATGGAACGAGAGTGCTTAGCGGTAGTATGGGCTGTTTAAAAGTTTGAACCATACTTATACGGTAAGGAATTCTGTATTGAAACCGATAATCAACCTCTAAAACTGTATCCGTAAGTCCAAAGTTGCGAATGGGAGGATAATGATGTGTGCTCTCGCGTTGCAGCCGTATCGATTCCGAATTAAAGTAATTAAATGAACTGATAATGTAGGTATTGATTATTTAAGTAGGAGCAATGAAGTAATGCAAGTTGGCTCCTTATCAATGGTTAGCGTATGTGGATGTTAGGTGATAGTGTCGACTGTGGTGAAGGGACAGAACTGGAAGAGTTGCCCTCTACCGCCCTTAGACCCACCTCGGATCACAATTCAATTGTGGAAGTGTGTACATAGTAGAAGTTGAACGATCGTTTGTTATTTATTCTGGTTTATTGATTCGTGTTTTTATTTATTTATTTTATTTCTTTTCATAAATTCTAATGCTCTAGTATGTCTAAAGGAGGGAGTTAATTGTCACATTAGAACTTTATATTTTACCCTACCAGATGCGTATTGCCTTAATATTTAAATAGTATGCTACTCCACTTAGTGAATAATAGCTCTTAGTCCATGACAAAAATTGTTGCATTGTTGCTAAATGTGCATATGCGTAAATCCGTTGCCAGCCGGTCATAGAAAATGACTAGGGCGAGAATTCGAATCACTCTCAAATTTAGCACCATACGATTGAGTCAACCCACAGCCAATTCTATGAGGTTCATGAGACAGCAGTATTATATTAAGCTTATGATGGGGCGCAGTGTGCATTGGACGCACGAAACTGTACAAGCCTAGGCCTTTGTAAATTTACACAGTTGGTAGAACCGTGATAAAGTGGTTTTTGTTCAGTTATAAACCGACGGAATGGGGCGAGTTAGGATAGAAACTCCGACAAGGCTCGCAGCTGAACGTGCTGGAGCTCGTCTATGTTAACCTACAGTACGGTAGTGGACATTGTGAGTATTTGAATAATTGTTATAAGTGAAAGTAATGTAATGCCTATGGATAATTAGAAATTGATTATAATGAATACCATTAAATGTTAATGCATGGATACTTGGATTATAATCTGAAAACTATTAGAAGTTAATATATAGGTGGAACATTAACGTGTATTACTGATGTATGTATACCTGTCTCTTATACACATCTAGATGTGTATAAGAGACAGGGTAAAACCTTCGCAATTTTCATATCATTGGGGACTTCATTTTTACTGATAGATAAGTTTATGATATAAGTTACAGGTTTCTTTAGAATAGTCGCAACTTTTCATTTGGGAGCTACTGGTTATTGTTGTATGGAACTTTTTAAGCTAATGATGAAGCGTATGGTAAACCAAAGCGACCTATAAACTCATCAAGAATGGGAAGCTGTTGTTGAAAGCGGATACTTAACACAATGAATCAGTTGCGTTCACGTGGGAACACAGCGATTGCAATAAGAACGTATAGTATCACGAGAACATTCGTCTTCATTATAATTCAAATAATGATACTATACTATAATATTAATTATACTGGTAGTTATTAGTTATTGCTATGGAGATATAGTAGTGGACAAAATCATGAAGATTTTGTAGCAATTTTTCAGATTAATTGAGTAATGTTATTTGAGAGATATATGTTACAGATTAAAAGTATTATTATTAATTGAATGATCTGTTATATATATATGTTATATATATATATATATATACTTATATACATATACATATATATCATATATATAATATATATATATGAATAAATGTAGTTGTATATATATACAAGATATATATACATATAAAAGATACTTTAAATGAGTTTTAAAAAAAGAGTAAATATAGTTACATCAGTCTATATATTTAAAGACTTGAAAATAAAAAACCTCCACTTAATATTTTTTTCCACTGTTGCTTTCTTGTGGTCTAACAACTTAATTAATTCTTTTATTTGACAAAATTTGTCCCATTGTCAAATAAAATATGTTTTGGCTGGCCTCTCCGACTCACAAAACGATAAGATGCGTTTAGGAATGTATCAGTGTCCAATCCGTAAGCTATCTCCAAATGGACAGCTATGGTGAGCAAACAAGTGAATAGACACAAATATCTCTTTGTTCTGACCTTGCCTCTGCCTTGAATTGTCAGAAATAGTCCTGCATAATCCACTGCCACTCGGGTAAACGCCTTTAAACTATCCATCTTAGTCCTAATTTCAGGAAGTGGAGCCATGATTTATTCGCCTATTTTTGCCGTTCGTCGCTTACATCCCATGCAGTTCCTTTCACAATCTCGGATTTCTTCTCTGTTATGAATTATCAAATATCTTTCCGATAACAGTGATAATATATGATTTGTTCCAGCTACATGTTTACCCAAGTCATGATACTTCTTTACAATAAGTTTAGTGACTGGATGCTTTCTAGGAAATATGATTGGGTATCTAACGTCATGTGGCAAGGCTTCAACGAAACTTAAACGTCCTGTCATGCGCAATACTCCGTCTTCGTCTACTGTAGGTGTTAATGTACTCAATACACTGTAAGATCCAACAACACAATTTTCCTTTAAGTTCCTTATGTCATTTGGCAATGATTCATATTGCGCCTTTCGTATTATGCTCAGTTCCACATACTGGATCTCTTCATGCTCCAACCGCCCATAGACCCTGTCATATTTGTTGGATCGACAATTTGTTATGAACCTATGAACATAAGCTGCTATTCTAA
This sequence comes from Anneissia japonica, assembly GCF_011630105.1. NCBI lineage: Eukaryota > Metazoa > Echinodermata > Crinoidea > Comatulida > Comatulidae > Anneissia > Anneissia japonica. The sequence goes on from NW_022692324.1 coordinate 499,708, forward strand.
TCAGTCTGGACCAACTTGAATACCGTTTTGGATCCAGTCTCCAATTATCATCTATGTTTAATGGCTCAACTTGGTTTAAGAAGGGACGCACACATTTTCTTTGTTCGGTAACGTTTCCACCTTGCTCTATTTTGTTTACTGGCCAACGTTCTTCAGACTCCATTAAGAATTCTGGTCCATTCCACCACATTTTAACTTTCAAACTCTCAACTGTAGTACCTCTTGAGGCAACGTCGGCGGGATTGGACTTTGTTGGTACGTGACGCCACTGGTTTGGGTTGGTCCTCTGTTAAATCTCGCCTATCCTATTTGCCACAAAGGGCTTGAAAGATCTACTACGACCTCGTGCCCACCAGAGTACATCCATACTGTCACTCCAAAATGTGACCTCCTTTATATCGTAATTCAATACGGTTACAATCGATATAGTAAATTGTAACCCTAACATAGCTGCCATTAATTCTAATCTGGGGATGCTTACGGATTTTAGTGGCGCTACTCTGGTTTTTGATGCTATCAATCGCACTGTCTTCTGTTCACCATCATAGCTTCTTAAATATACAACTGCTGCATACGCATCGTTTGAAGCATCAACGAAAGTGTGAATTTGTTGATCTTTGTTTTGAACTTCTAATTTCTGTAGATCTTGTAAACCACTCAACCAGTCCGCTACACCGTTTGCTACAGTTTGTGGTACAAGTTCATCCCAAGATACTCCCAGTGTCCAGAGCTCCTGGAGCAGTATCTTTGCAGAAATAATCACTGGTGATATAAAACCAAGCGGATCAAACAATGTCGCAATTTTACTTAAAATATTTCTCTTTGTCATGTTTTCTATAGACCCCCCTGGTCCTCTGAAAACAAATACATCACTTTCAGCTTTCCTCATTCATCCTAAAGTTTTTACTGATGGCAATTCACTTTCATTTAATTTCAGTTCTTTGAATCTTTGGTGTTCATGTATCGCCTCCAAAACCTCCTTAGAATTAGATAACCATTTTCTCGCCTTCATACCAGCTTTCCCCCATAACTCCATTAGTTGATTGTACAACTCAACCGCTGTTTTCACATCATTCACCGAGTCCATGCTATCATCCATATATGTACTCATTAATACTGTTTCTGCTGCTAGAGGATACCAACGTTCAAGTAACTTAGCATTTTCTTGTGCAACCTTCTGGGAAATAAACTCATTAACTACAAATACTAATCTGTTAAATTCATATAACTCTGGCTCTTTACTCGCATCTAAATCTCGCCATAAAAACCTAAACATTTGCTTATCTTCATTAGCCAACTCTATTTGTAGATACATCTCAGATATGTCACAGACCACAGCTACTGAATTTCTTCGAACACATCGAACAGATTATTTTGTAATTTTGGACATCATTTAGAGACACTCCACGATACGGAGCAGAAGCATCATACACTACCCTGACTTTGGTTTTTTTCTCTATCTAGCTTAACTACAGGAAAGTGTGGAAGGAACCATTGCTGCTCAAGATTATGTTTTTCTTCTGGATTCACCTTTCTTATATACTCATTTTCCCGATAACTATCCACGACCTCTTGGTATGCAGCTCCCAAGATTGTATCTTTTTTCATTTCTCTAAATTTGTGAGTCTCTTCTCCGCCATTTCGTAGTTGGTTTTAGGCATTTCTTTTTTCTCATCTTCTTTCCATGGAACCTTGACTTGGTACCTTTCTCCATTACTACACATCGACTCTGTAACCACCTTAACTGCCAGCTCTTCCTCTTTAGTATACAATTTAACCCCACTTTTAATTAAACCTTCATTCTCTACTTCCCAAAACGTGCGCATAACCTCCTCTGTCTCTTGTAAACTCAATACATTGCTTTTATATGTTTTTGAGTCCAGCCAAGGGGTGTACGTCTGGCTATTGGTTCTCCTGGCTTTCCGTGTCTTTCTTCTAAGGCAGTGTGTAGCTGAGGATGGTCAACACCTATCAATATAACCACGACTTACCTTTTAGTATTAACTACTGGGAATTCTATGCCTTTCAAATTATCCAAATCTTTGCTTATTCTGTTCCACTCTGGGTGTTCTAATTTACCTGTTACATAATTTGCAATCAGTGCATCCAGTGTGTATTTTCTCGATCTATTGTCTACTGATGATACGCTAAATGTAACTGGCCTTGTAATAAACCTTTCTTCTTTACCATTCAACAAACTAACAACTATTTCTTCACTTTGCCCATGGAGCCCTAACTCCCCATACAGGTCTGTATTTATGTACGTTTGCGTACTACCATCATCTAACAAAGCATTTACCTGCATATGTTTACAACCTTTGCTTACTATTATAGGTATAGTACGTAAGGCAACTGAATGAATGACTGATTTAACATCGTGATAGGCCTATTTGCCTGACCCCTGGTACTTGTTCCCTCCCCTTCTATGGGAACCTTAGAATTTCCTACAAGTTTATCATTATTTCTTGTCCTATGTAACAATCTATTATGGTCGCTTTGACAACCATTAATACCGCATGACATTATTCGTGTACAAGTCTTAGACATGTGATTACCTAAACAATTTTTCTTTGCTGGCTAGATTCCATCGATCATCTACATGTTTATCTTTGAACTCATGGCATTCCCACAACATATGGATACCTTACAACACACACATTTATCATAATTTCTCTCTGGCTTCGTACAGCTATGAAAGACTTTTTATTTTTAACCTCAACTGATTTCCAAACATAGTGCTATTAACTTCTGCCTGACCTTCTTATCTTGGAAGATGGGTTCTCGTTTCTGAAGTATCTCATGGGCAACATTGGCCCACTTAGCCTGTAGGAATTTTGGTAATAACCCCTGAACTTTGAGTAAGTTTGACGTGCTATTTAAGTCATTTGTATAACCCATTTTAGTTATGCGACACTTTTTCATGTCTCCCACCAGCAACCATAACCCTTTATGATCTCCTCCATTTAAAGGTTTCCTATTTAAAAGATTACCTATTAAAGCATTCAGTACCAAATGGGGTTGGCCAAATTGTTTTCTCAGGATTTATAATGCCTGATGGTAACCTTCAGGACCCAACAACACAGTACTTTCAATACATGTCCTAGCCTTTCCTTTACATAACTGCAGCAAGTAGTGTAGTTTGGAACTATCATTACTTAACCTAGCTGCGATATTTGTTTCGAAATTGGACATAAATGCCCAATAATTACCTGGTTCCCCATTGAAGTCACTAACCTCAGCCTTAGGTAATTCCAAAGCCAGTCTTAGGGCTATGTCATTACTCACTACATTATCTTTAGTCCTTTTATCACTATTAGTAGTACTGGTGTTTCCATTGCTACTGCCATTACTTGGGCTCAAGGCATCACTGTTAATACTGGTGTTTTCATTGCTACTGCCATTACTTAGGTTCATGGTGTCACTGTTTTTACTGGTGTTTTCATTGTTGCTACCATTACTTGGGTTCACTGTGTCATTATTGATACTGGTGTTTCCATTGTCAGTTTCATTATTCTCCTTCTCTTTAAATTTTATTCGGCTCTTCAATTCCTGTATCGCTGACATATATTCCGTTTGACAATTTTCCATCCATTCTAACTTCTTTTAAATAATCATCCTCATTTTCTATTAGGTTAATCAACTCCCCATGCGCTTCTTCAATTGTTGCATACATTTGTCTAGACATTAAGATTCTGCTTTCTACCTCTATTGTTCATAAACACCTTCTTTCAACAAGTTCGCAATCCCCGATAATGCTCTGGTCAGAGCACCATTTCTGTTTCTACGTGTTATTTTTAATTTATTTATTTCCTCCGCCATTGCTAATGTTTAATATCACAACAAAACACAATGTTTACAGAATTGGAATTATCATGTAAAGTTCACTACACTTTTTATTCTTTATTCGTCGTTGTTTATTTAATGTTCAATATACTAGCATAATCGTACGACGCTCATCATAGGCCTTTACATCCAAAGTGTTATAAATATTCACTCGCAGTGTTTCGAATGTTCTAGAATTAGCTGAAACAGCCGACTCGCTGATGCCATTAGGAGCACCGCGCTCCAGGCTATATTAATTATTCAGGTTGTCTCAACGCTGTTTGTTGCTGGACCGTAACGTTATTTTCACATATCCTAGTCTTAGGCTAGCATTTACTAGGCCTAAGTTCGGAGGAACAGTGAGAGTTTTCAGGATTAACATACAGTTTAACCTCGCTCTGCTTCCATTTGGACTGACGCTTTCCAATATTTTAGTACTGCTCACTGTCATAAAGGAACACAATCGCATTTAAACTTTGTTTTTTTTCTTTATTTAAAAAAAAAAACCCGGTCAACAGCCATGATCGAAAAACAACAACAACGTTCCGCTCGCGATTTTTTTTTTCGTACGAAACATTTACATCTCCACTCGGGCCGTCTCGACTGAATCGACCCGAAAATCTCATATTGCAGAATTCAGGTCAAAAGGTCATCAACATCTTCTGATCTGAGAGAACGTCGCTGTCTGATTTTTAAAAAATACATTGATGTTACCATGCTAATACTAATGGGTCGTTTAAAATGACATAATATTTGATTGAGCTGCACGAGTGAAAAAGTGTCATTTTAATTTGAGTTACATACTGTGGCAATTTTTATTTTTTAGTTAGGTCTGGGTTTTGCATACCTAGGTAGGCCTAACTACAAAAAATATACACTTTCTGGGGAATAATAATTAATATTATTATTATTATTAATATTATTAATATTAATATTAATATTAATATTAATATTAATATTAATATTAATATTAATATTAATATTATTAATATTAATAATATTAAAATTAATATTATTATTATTAATATTTATTATTTATTATTATTATTATTATTATTTATTATTATTATTATTATTTATTATTATTACTGATTAGTATTTATTATTATTATTATTATTATTATTTAATAATATTAATATTATTAATATGTTGTTGTTGTTGTTGTTGTTGTTGTTGTTGTTGTTGTTGTTGTTGTTGTTGTTGTTGTTGTTGTTGCAATCTGAACATTAGTGAAAATTTGGTTTAAATCGGCTCAGTAACAAAAGAGAAAATGCCATTTATTGCATTAAAATTCAAACTCAGGTCTAACCTTACCATTAAACAATAGAACTTCAAAATGGAATCCGGATAATAACAAGAAATGTAAATTATGCAAACTTAATTCTGTTGAGGATATCCACCATTTTATTTTTAATTGTCCGGCTCTAAATTACATTCGCATTGACGAAATAATATATGCCTTACACACTGATTTAGTACAAACTGGCAACTATGAACTGTATAAAAATTCCGTAATGCAAATACTAAATTTAAATATATTTTGGGATGTTAGACTCATTATGAGCGTGATAGTGCAAATACATACTATTTATTACACCATGTTAACTATAGAAAATGATTGATCTTGAATGTTATTTTCATTAACATACAGTGGCTGTTACACCAGTCTAAAATGATTTCCTAATACTAGTTGGATTTTGTTGGACAGTACCGCAACATCCAAAAAGAATTAATTATTCGTTTAAGACTAATGTAACAATAGCGATTGCCAAACTGAGAATTTGCTTGCAATACTTACAGTTTCCACAGTAATAGAAGGGAAGAGCCGCAGTAAACCAACATTACAGTTGAGATTTGTGAAAACTTTAAATTTCTCGATAGACTTCGGCTGCAATATACTATCCCAGTCCACTGAAAAGAAAAATATAGCGTGACAACATATTATACGTCAATTAAGAAAACTGATGTAACAAATAATTCTGGGGCCCTGGATAATACTTTTGTGGGCCATACTACCAGTGGGACTGGGTCTACGTAGATCCAGTGCCATGCATGACTCGTCAATTGTCTGTTCAAGAACGTAATTTGATGTTTTACATTTTCTCGGCTGATTCGGGGAAAAGTTGGAAAATGCTGATGATTATCCCGGGGCCCCTCAAGATATAGCCCCTAGTTTTAGCTGGTACTGAGGGCTTATTGTTGTTACGTCACTGCTTACCACATTGAAATAACTGAAGAAGTACATGTCAGTACCGAATAAACAAATAAAAACGATAATAATTATTAAATTATCCCACCTGAATCTATACGCTCCTGGTCACCACTAGTTACGGTTTTCAGCCTTTTCTATTACATTGTGAATTTGACGCGAGATTTATGTGTATCCTCTATTATTAACGAAATTATGCCTGTACGTACGTACCTACCACGTCGATTTCCATTCTGACAAGCGGGTCAAGATTAGGTGATCCAAAGGCATTCAGTTCGTTGTTAACAAGCTTTGTGACACGATTCCCCCGAAACAGCTTGTAATCAAAATATAATGTTACCTAAAAATATCAACAATGATGAACAATGTCTTTATATCATACGAATATCATAATAACATTGTTTGACCGGATTATCCAAAATAAATACAGTAGTGGATACATATTTCCATATTTATGTTAATTCAGTGACAGCTCTAATTTAATGTTATGTATTTTGCAAACGAAGGTTCTTTGATCAGGTAGTGCGTAACGTTGTTTAATGACGTATCAATAACTCATTGTAATGTAAGGAATTTTTTTGATATGAATATATTTTGCTGAATAAACGAATGTACTTAAAATGTGTATTGATGTTTGTTAAAAGTATGTTTTCAAACATTTTAAGAAATATGAAATGTGCAGGTATATTATACGCCTATATAATTTTATTGAATATCTGGAACAATGTATGTTTCTGATATTATTTTCATCATTTATCAAGTAAGCAAGTGGATTTGTCACTTTGATACTGTATTATTATTATTATTATTAATAATAATAATAATAATAATAATAATAATAATAATAATAATAATCATCGTCTTCGTCGTCGTCATCATCGTCGTCGTCATCATCATCGTCGTCGTCATCGTCGTCGTCATCGTCGTCGTCATCGTCGTCGTCATCGTCGTCGTCATCATCGTCGTCATCATCGTCGTCATCATCGTCGTCATCATCATCATCGTCATCATCATCATCGTCATCATCATCATCGTCATCATCATCATCGTCATCATCATCATCGTCATCATCATCATCATCATCATCATCATCATCATCATTTCTCTAACCTCTGAAATTGTGGGATAATTTCCGGCAAGATACACAGCACCAAGTAAGTTTCCGGTACCATCACTAAGGGTTTCTTCCAATGGTATCTGAGACCCGGTTAAGATGACAGGTTTTCCGAGGTTTTCAAACATGAATGAAAGCGCAGAGGCCGTGTATGCCATGGTGTCGGTACCGTGTACAATCACAAATCCATTGTAATCTTTGTAGTTGTCTTCTATGTCACCGGCAAGTTTTTGCCAATCCTGGACCGTAATATTACTTGAGTCTATGAGTGGCGAATACTCACAAATAAAGTATAGTACGCGTGTGGTATGATCATGACTCAACCTGCAAGTTGTTAAAATATGATGATTTAAGTAATCAAATTCATTCATAACATACATATATACATTCATTGTTCGGCTGAGGCTCTCGGTACTGTCGCGGTGCGAAAAGAGCTGCTGTTTTCTATCGACACTGCCCCAGTGCGAAAAAGCTTCTGCAGTGGCGGATCCATGGTAGGGGAGGGGGTCAAGCTGTTCGGAAGAACCCCCCCCCCAACTGTGAAGAAACGTAACAAAACACTATCGGGTCCTGGCTTACAAAAGACATGCTAACCTCATAGTTACCAACCGTCTCGCATCGTGCGGGACGGTCCCGCATTTTAAAGTGATTTTGGATGAAACACGCATAGGACGTAACAAGCATTTGGCAGAAACACATGCGTGACCTTAAATTTGTCACGCATTTAGTCTAAGCATGAGTACGGTTCGTAATCACAAATTCAGGGAAAATATATTTAAAATTAGAATAAATTAGTTTTATTAAAAATATAAAACAATCATACAGTAACTTCAGTCATTAGAGAGCTTTCGTTATCTCGTTTGAAATTCAATTCACCGAAAGCTTTGGAGGCGCGTGCGGTCTTGCCCGTTCATTGTCACAACCAATGTTGATTATGTAACAGAAACTCACAGTTGTAAGCATCAAACACGCACGCAGTCAGGTAAATGTATTTAAATGTATTTAATCTTGAATTTTCTGTTTAT
>NW_022692324.1:508632-511089 GCF_011630105.1 Anneissia japonica
TATTTAATGTGTATGGTTACTAACATTTATTATACACCGAATGCAAATTCTTATTGTTTTAACCAACTAGGATGTGAACAGAATATTGATAATTATATACGTATTCTTTGCTTAAAGTTACAGAATTTGTTACCATATTGTAACAAAAAGTAGAATATGAAATTACCAAAAACATTATAACAACTTGCTTAATTACAGGTACTCAAAACTTTTGGACCCTGAGCACAACTGAGCACGCCGGATGCGTGAGACTTGGTATGATATATGCCTAATAATAGGCATATATTCACTATATTTTTGATTTATTTTCTATGGTATAGGCCTAAGAACATTCGCTGTTCCCTGCCTGAATGAGATAAAATCACCTGAATTTTTTTAAGGGGGGTAAAACTTAGAATTTTGAAGAAATAAAAGTCATTAAAAGACACCTCAGAAGTCGGGAAAGCTCTTTTCCGGCCACCTAGGAATCCAAATTTTCCTGGGGGAGTACCACCGGACTCCCCTTTCATTTTTGGGTTTATGGGAAAATGAACCCCCATTTTTCAATCCTGGATCCGCCCCTTTTCTGTTTTTTATCGGCACTGTCATTGCGAAAAAAAGCTGTTATTTTCTATCGGCATTACCACCGCAGTGCGAAAAAAGTTGCTATTTTCAATCGGCACTGCCGCAGTGCCAAAAAACTGCAGTTTATATCGGTACTGCCACAGTAGAAAGTCTGTTGTTTTAATTAATAAAAATGGATGTTTTGATTTATAGATAACATTATTGTATTAATAATTAAGTAGGTCTTAATAATAATACCAGCAATAAAAACAATGCTCAAAATACTTTAATAATGAATTAGTAATACTTTTATTGGCCTATTTACGATAGTTTGATTAATGAGATAATAATAAATTAGCATGTTAAATCAACTTACGTCTGCAAACTGTTCTTTAAATAATAATTTTATCTATTTCATTGTTTTAAATAATAATCTTATAAATTTATATGAGCTTAATGTTCTATGATAATTAATTTTGTCCACACAATTCTTGTTGGCAATATTATGCTATGGTTTATAAATAATATATAAGATAAGGCTCCATAAAAAATAAAAAATAAATTAGTTTATTACCACCTCCCTAATCAATTTTGGGGAAATTCTGATATTTTTTGCTTTTTAATCAACATATTTTTTTTTTCAAAACGTTCGTTTTGTTTTTCCATCTGTTTTCACAAAACAGAAAAACATTGAAAAGCATTGAAAAGCTCAGGATTTCTTGCAAATATGTTTACTGGTGCAACAAAAACATATTTTTTATATATATAAAGTTGATTCCATTTTTATGACTTCCTATATATGTGTCCCTAACCATTGATTTACTTGTAAATATGGGTAAAATTGGGGGCGGGGTTAGCAAAAATTATAAAAAAAAAACAAAAAAAAAAAAACAAAAAAAACCTCCCTCTCTCATCGGTTGTTATTCTTTGATAAGGTAATAAACTAATAATATTGTTATTGGGCCTAATAATAATAATAATAATAATAATAATAATAATAATAATAATAATAATAATAATAATAATAATAATAATAATAATAATAATAAACTTTTATTTCGGAATTTCATGTCTATACAAAATAATTACAGTTAAACCAATACAGACACAATACAAAAAAATATAAATTTGAAATTATCGAAAAGTAGGGTATCCGACTTGCCACACGTGACAATAGTGAAAAACAGACTGATTAAAAAAAAAACCGTCAAGATCAGGAAATCATCTTAATGTACGACAATGTTCCACTGATGATACATTTTATAATTAGAAAGAGAATAATGCTTAATGGCTAAAATTATTGAATAAGAGCTAATTTGTATAAGGTTTTTGAAACTATGTAGAATTTCTAAAATTCTTTATAACGTGACCAAGGTAGGTAATAGAGTTAAATAAAAAAAGAAGGGGATGATTTAAGTATAATTCGGGGCTCGCTTTGCTGATTACGCACCTTAGTACTGCCTCTGTGTTTGTTCTAATCATTGTGTTTCGTCAATAGCCTTCTTTTGAAGTTATTGTATTTGCATCACACCGACTTTAGTGCCGCCTGTACAATGTTCTGTTCACTGTGATTCGTTAATAGCATATTTTACAGAGAATACAGAGTTGGTGTGTCAACAAACAGTGGCCATAAAAATACATTTTGCTAATCCTACATGCGCACTGTGTACTTGCGGAAAACTTATTTTGATTTTTGACAACCAGGTCTATACACGATACCCCTGGCGAGGGGTCAGATTTCCCCGACGAAAGCAAAGTGGACGTGGTCAAGCTTCAATTAAAAGGTTTTGAAAATGGTTCAGGATGCAAAGCCCCCGAACATTTTGACAATTTTGGGGTTTCAAAGGCTTATTTAATCGATTTTAGGGTTCTACTAATATGTAGAAAATACATATATTTTTTTTTTTCGGCGAC
>NW_022692324.1:513417-524655 GCF_011630105.1 Anneissia japonica
TATATATATATATATATGTATATGTATATGTATATGTATGTATATATATATGTATGTATATGTATATGTATATATATATATGTATGTATATATATATATATATATATGTATATATATATATATATATAATATGGCGTATATCATCTTCATTTTCAAACCACCCCGTGTACATTACCCAGGGGTTGCATTTTGTAGTTTATTTTCATGAAAATTTATTCATCAAAATTCTTATTGTGCTTTATTTATTTATTTTTCATTCTTTTGTTTTACCTAACGGGCCAAATTAAATTGCATCGAGGGGAAAATTTGACCCGCGGGCTGCCTACTAAGAACCAGGGCACTGTGCAGCAATGGAGATATGACTCCCCTTTGACACACTTCCTTTCTAACAGAGAACGGATCAGATATGCATGGGTATATTTGCGATAGTTTAATTAATGAGGTAATAATGAATGAACATATTAAATCAACTTACATCCATGCAAAAATATTTTAAAATAATATTTATACTAGAAATGATTTATTCCTTTTTAGTATTATTAAGACCCATACTACAGGGGCGGCGGAAGCATTTTGTTATTGGTCAGGCAGGAAAATCCACACCTGAGGTTGAGATTTTTAAGGATTTAACACTTCTAGACGCTCGGAAATAGCACTCTCAGACGTCAAAAAACGATCTTTAAAGCATCTTAATTCGTTAATGTTTAACACCAGAGATTAATTTTAGTCTTGCACTTTTTCAGAAATTTGTTATACCTTCCGACTCTTATAAAATAGGCTAGTTAACTGTGATTGAAGGTCATCAGATCTTTTATTTGCAAATAATTAAGTAGTAATAAAGTATAAACACTGTTTTAAAAGATACGTCTGTGATAAATTTTGTAAAAATAATAATCAATCAATTAGTTTGCTATTTATGTAACAAAATCATACTTTAGGTACATCATGTATAAAAATGGTTTATGAGGTAAAACCATATTTTTACACATGGTGTACCGAAATTTTAATGATTTTGTTATTGATATGCAATGCAAACCTTCAAGTACTAGCCTATTTTATATTTGTGTATTAAGTTTTAAGGTTGTTTTTTTTTTTTTCTAATAAACCAGGATCGGGAGGGAAACTGAATTTTTCCAAAGCCCTCTCCAACTTATCAGATTTTAATTTACAAAAAATATTCATGATATGCCTGTAGGCCTATTCTGCCCTGTCATGAAAAAACCACTCAACTGACAGTTTTTTCAAAATGCACTTTTTCAGCGTTTTGCACTTTTGGGATATAACACCTCTTGTGATGTATTCAGATTTTTGAAATTATAACGGAAAATATGAAATTTAAAAAATAAAAAATCACTCAACTGCAAGTCTGTGTTACTTTTGTCAGCAAAGACGCACTCAACTGCAAATGTTATGAAAGACTTTACTTAACTGGCATTTAATACCTATTATGTAATAGTTTATCATGAGAAACCCACTCAACTGCATAGTGCTGTATACTGTTTATCATTGAGAAAGACGATTGTTTAATGTATATAACATTACTTTCAGAATGAAATCATTATAAACAATATCTTCATTGGTGCACAATTGGTAATAAGGAAACATTATCTTATATTTTTTTGGCATTAGTCCTACTAGCAAAATATGGATATCGATGTTACTTCTGGGAGGGGATCATTATGGAAGCAGCTCCCAATATGTATAAAGGAGGCATGTTCTTGACGTTTTTTAGGGGGCCACATAAAAAGCATATTTTCTTATTTAATTTGTCTTTTTTTATTTAATACATTTAGTGTCTAATATCGCTCGGATAGATTATTATAATGCACTATTTATTACCTATGATACTATTATTTTTTTTAAATAAATTAATTTGGATCCAAATATAATTTGTATGAAATTTTTCATTTGTGTAAAACTTAAACGTAGTGTGAGTACTATTGTTTCGTTTTTTTCATACATATGATATTATTATTTATATTTAGCTTATTATTATTAATTTAATTTATTAACCTACTTATTATTATCCTATTAATAATTTATTATTATTATTATTATTATTATTATTATTATTATTATTATTATTATTATATTTATTGCATACAGTTCAACATATATTGTTCTTCTGTTTGATATTTAACTTTATATGAAAACCAAAATAGGATGAATTTCTAAAAAATGGAACTATAGAAAACTGTTTTTAAAAAATGGTAAAAGAGGATTAAACAGAGAATTTCTTGAAGAGAGCATTGTCCGAAAATAATGGCAGAAATACCAAGAAATACAATTGGAAATCATTTTTTTTAATTTGCATTTAAAATATAATCACATTTAAATTTAATTATCTGCAATCTTCAAAATATTTAAAGCCTAACAATCATAGGCCTAGATTAGACATTCATAAACAGGGTGCTATATTGAGTATGCGTGCTTCTGTATTCTATTCTATGCCTCTGCCATCATAGTAAACAAATAGGCCTAACGATAAATTTACTCACAAAAGTTGATATAATATCACTTATCATCTTAAAGTAATATGAGGCATGTTGTGGCGAAATGGTAAAGTTGTCGCACAGTCCAGCAAACATTTATTTCTATTTTTCCTAATTAAAAAAAAATAGTAAATTGAATTTCATAGCCGTTATTAAACAATAATTATACATCCTTTGACAAGGATAGGTCTATCTCCTCCAACTTATTTAAGTAGTGACACAGCAAGTTTACGAACTCTGATGTTAAGTTGACGCAATCTCACCTTGACGTCATCATAATGATGAATTAAGTAAATCACCTTTATGTTTGAGAAATAAAATTGCTAACTTATATATGTTTGATCGTAAATAAGACGGTAGTATTTCCACTCACAAAAGTGTAGTCGCAATAGAACTTGTACATGCGAAGTGTAAATTAGAGTGACTGTATTAAGTTTATCTCATTTGAATTTCATTGTTCATTTACGTCACAAGCTAATCAGTAGACAATAAATCATTATTATTATGAATAGTTTTCACGAAATATATAAGCGGGCATTATTATAATTACCAGAAGGATAAATTGAAAAACTTTTTATGATGAGTATTTCAGTGGAAGATTCAAGCCGGCTCTCGGGCTCATCCTCCCAATTTTTTTCAAAATTTAAAAATGGAGAAAGTGGAGAGTGCCATTTCCGGTCAACTTGAGGTGCCATAATCATATTTTTTTTTACCTCAGCCATAACCATGGTGCTGGTATTCAGTGGTAGCACACGGAGTAGCAGAACGTTCTTTTCTTGAAGCTCGTTTATATTGTGCCTTTGACATACGATTTTTTTTTCATAGTGATTTGTACCTTCTTTGATGCAAGTGCGCCATTTACGGCGGTTTACTGCTGCATTTTCCCGCTGCTCATCTATGTTGCATTGCTTGAGTAAAGTTTTAATGGTATCCTTATTCCGCTTTCGATGTCCTCCACAGGACCGTTCTGATGTCCATGATGTCCATAACTCGCCGTAAAGCAGCTGTTTTGGAATACGATCATCAGGCATTCAGACACAGTGGCCTGTCCAACGAAGTGGATGCTGTTTGATGATGGCAAAGATGCTTTTCATTTCAGCTTTTTCCAAAACTTCGGCATCAGGTATTTTCTGTTGCAATGTAATATTAATTAGACTGGTTAAATGAAAGTGGTTTAACCTGCGCACATGCAGTTGATAGACTGTCCAGGTGTGACACCCATAAAGTAGTGATGATAGTACTATGGCTTAATAAACTTTGATCTTGGTAATTCTTTTTATTCCTCAGAGCTTCCAGGTATTTTGCTAGCGATAGAAAATAAAGAGATTCCTCTGTGATTGTCGCATGCATGCCTGTTACCTTTCCGTTTATATATGTGGATTATGTTTGCATATATGATAAAGTTTTAAGGTTCTGAAGGCAGTTGACATGTCTTGGAAGAGTTGTCTGATATTTTGATGTGTCAGCTTAGTCACATCTAGACGCTTCTGAAACGTTTTTCCTTGAGGCCTTCTTTGAGGATGTAAAGTGATATACATCTTTGAGACCACCAAATGGTGGTCAGTCCAACAATCTGCACTAGACATGGATTTTGTAACCAAGACATCAAATCAAGTTGATGCCGATTTTTGGAGCGCGGGTGCATCAAATATGTTTTATTTCTGAATAGAAGCCGAGTTACTGAGCTAGTGATTAAAAGATTGTACTTCATGTACGTTTGCAGAAGGAGGGTGCCATTGTTGTTTCATTTCTTCACTCCTTGCTCCCAAGTACTTGTTTCCATGTGTAGTGGTATGCACCAACTCTTGCATTAAAATCATTGAAGACAATGAGTTTGTTAGTCTTCGGTGTAATATTTACCAGCTCCTCATAAAATTGATTTTTTTTGTTTCATCAGGGTTGGTCATTGTTGGTGCATATGCGCTGAAAATGGTGACATATATTTTTTCTTTGTGATTGGTAGCCGAATAAGTCGTTTAAGTTCATTTGCTACAAGTGCTGTTCTGCGTTCAGATCTCCGTGTACCATCATGGTCCAGAAGGGTCCTGACATTCCAGGTTGCAAATGTAATTTTAATACATTTAGTCTTTTTTATTTTGTTTCTTTCTACCGCAAAAAGGGATCATGCCAGATGCGGTGGTCTGGCCAGATTGAAGTGAAGCTGGCAATTTTTAGGACACCTTTTCTAATCCCTTCCTCATGTTACAGAGGTGAGCAGTGCTCTCCTAAATAGGGCTGCTTAGTCATCCAGACGTCTGTCGAATCCTGCATCAGCTTCAGGTCTACGAGTAGCGACCATATAGCCTGGACCGCCTATGTGTAAGCTTGCAACTACAGCTCCCAGCGCATCCACATCTACTGCTTCGCCGCTCACCTATCGCCATAGGACTTGAAGGTAGTAGATGTTCATGACTTGCGCGTAAATGTATTAAAATTATTTATTTAATAATTAATTAATAGATTGATATACGCATTGTGACCTACTAACTACAATTTATTAATATATTTTAAATAATAAATACAAGAATCCTCCTACGATTTTTTTCAGGTAAAAAAAGTGGTCATTTTTCAATCGCGATCTTCGTATTTGTCCGTTTATGTAAATAGCGAAGATAAACATACAGTTTCAGTGTATATAATCTGTCTCTTATACACATCTAGATGTGTATAAGAGACTCTCTCCTTTTCTATAGAATAACGAGGGACATTAGTATTATTATGCAGATTTTACATTATAAGTGACCTAGTTGGCGTCCCATAGAAAGGGTGTTAAAAACACCCTTCTTATTACTTAATACAATACGATCTATCTTCACAATGATTATAACGGAAGCAGTCCAATACGCCATACTCATGATTATTCTTATAGAAGAATAGGCTACGGTCGGCAAGCCTTTACTCTTTAGGACCCATAATTTGTTGCCATACAGTATATCTTCCAACGACCCAAGAACTCTAGTTATCATAGAAATGGTGTCCAAGATACAAAATATATAGGCCTACGACCAATGTGATGAAGTGCAACCCTACTTCGAGACACAACTATGCAGGGACTTCTATTTAGGGGACACTTGAAATGTGGGAATTATTTAAACACTACACCCAAACCCTAAGGAGACATCCCTATATAATGGGACAGGAACACTCTCTGTGTACCAAATGGTCAAATCAATATAAGCCTACGCATATAATTATTTAATCCGTGGTAAGGAGGACACTTCTTTTTTTATCGTACAGTATTACAAGAACTACAGCAGTCTTAAAATAAAGAAAAAAATATATCTTTCATCTTATATTTTGTCACTTTTTAAGGAATAAAATAACTTTACATAAAACCAGAATGTTTCCCCTGAATCCTTAGTGTGAAAATCGGTATAGGCCTATATGCAACCAATTTTGTCAACTTTTACCCCTAACCATGGAGATTTTTTTTTCTTTTTTTTTTTTGTGCACTGTCATAGAGGATTGTAATCTATATCATAACATGCACACATTTTTTTAAGTCGTTTATTTAGTCGTGTCCCGAGAAGGTGTTCCCATAATTGGGGATTCTACTGTATACCCAAGCAATGTAGTGTCTTGTAATAAACAATATGATATTTGATAAGCATACTTATTGCAGAAAATTTTTGTCTAAAGCAGCTTTACAAATATCTGTTGCTTTCAATCGTTTTAATCTGCTGACTGTGTTAATTCTGCCAGTGGTTGCTAACATCTTTGTCAATGACTACATAATGCCCACTAATTTAGCTAGTAGCCACTAAAGCGTAAATTTCAATCAATTGTAGACAAATAAGGAGCCAAGGATGTGAATGAGTGACATAGCACTGTAAAGTTTCTAAACATTTATTACAAGACCAAAACAAATATTTCTGTGTTTTCTGATACACAAACACTATTCAACAAACAGCGGTCTGACTGAGATTATAGTACACTGCGCAAAGACAAAAGCCGACATTTTATTTAAAAAAAGTTTTGTTTCGATGTTTTCACAGGATTTTCTGTATAATTTTTTTTTTTAGACCCAGATGCGATCTGACGACCCTCAAAAATTCACTCACGACCCAAATTTTGTTCACGACCCATGTGTTGCCGACCGTAGAAATAGGGTACTGTATTCACTGGTGCTAGTAGTACGATAGGTCAATGTCAAAAATCCAAGTACTGTCTTTGTAATTGTATCGTGAGCCTATGGTAAGTAAGCAGTGCTGGATCTAGGATTTAGCAATGGTGGGGTGGGGGGAGGGGTGGCTAATGCGATTTGCGAAAGACCGAGCAGGGTGTGGGTTTGACAAGGGCGCAGATGTGTTTCGAAAGGTGAAGGGGACATTTTGTGAGCCCACACCCACATCAGGCCCACCATAGTTTGGCGAGAGGTGCAGAAAGTTTAGGAAATAATATTAGCTCATGACCGAAAATGACACTTTTATATAGTAAAATTCGTCATCACATCACCATTATAAACGGCAATCAAAATAAAGCGTCATTGTCTTTAATGTTTTTAATTTAAGCCTACCTACTTCAAGCCATTAAGGCCTGTTTATACTTCAACGATAACGATAACGATAACAAAGCTAAAAAGTAATTGTTCATATAGAAATAAAAGAAATAAGAGAAGTTTTTTACCCTATAACAATTCGATAAAGATTTATTGTGTATTCGATAACAAAATATTTTAACAAATCAAATCAAATGACGTCATAACCATTGACAAATATTAAAATCGTAGTAGTAGCAACGATTTTATCGTTTTCCCATGATTACGACGTCACCTGAATTGATTTGTCAAAGTATGTTGTTATCTCATAACTGATAAATCGTTATCGACTCGTTCTAGTGTAAATATTTCTCTTGTTTCTCTTGTTTCTTTTATTTTCTACATAAACATTCGCTTTTTAGCTTTTTTTAATCATCATCGTTATCGTTGAAGTATAAACAGGCCTCTAGTCTGTTCCCTGTCCACCATAGTTAAGGGCTGAGGTGGGAACATTTGAGGAAATAGTACCCCAAGATTGCCGGAAATGATATTCTTATAATAAAATTCATTACCATTGATCAAATTAATCGCTGTGATGTTCCATTTAAAATAAAACTCAATTGTCTTTGATGTATTTTAAATTTGCTTTACCATGTGCTGAAAAGCAATCTTATTTACCATTACACGCTTTTTCTCATACTTCTCAAAACTATATTAAAGGCACGCGCACTCGAGTTGTGTATTTAAGTATGTAGGCCTAATTCAGATGTTTGTGGGAAGAGATAAAGTACCGGTTGTACAGCACACATTTGTTAAAACCTGGGTTATTTATTCAGTTCATTTCACCAATTTTCAGGCATCTTGACTTATGAAATTATGACATTGCGGGCAGAAAGTGAGGGAACCATCCCCTCCCTTCCACAATATTCGGGGACGTGTCCCCTTTGATCATGAGTTTTGAAGAGGCATCCCCTTCTATTAAAGATTTTTTGGAATTAGTAGACATCTAGACGCTCTTGGATGACATCTGAAAAGAAGTTAAGCTTGAAATAGAAAGGGAAAGTGTATGTTTTACGTGTAACATGTATACATGAGAAGCACGCACGCACACACACACCCACACACAAGACGAGTGACCATATTTTTTTTTTGGAGGTCACCGAAGGGGGTGGCTAGCCACCCTATTATTCACGCCTTACATCCGCCACTGGTAGGACCTGCAGTAGTCGGTAAGCGATGGATTTCTGTTGTATAAAATTTATTATAAAATTAATCAGATTTGAATGATAATATTTAGGGCCTGATCTATTATTAATGCGCATAATGTTAAGCCTCTCAAAAAACAGGGCTAAAGCTAAAGACTCACGTCAACGGCGAATTAAGATAGTGTTTGGGGAAAAGAAATTGACATCGTTCGCGAAAATGGCGAAAGCAAATATTCATATAAACAAATAATTAATCTTCGTATAGGCTGTTAAGTAATTACCATCTCCAGCAGCGGAGTTATCGGCTCGCTGGGGCTAGGGGGCTTCACTTCGGTTTTCTCCCTGGAAGCTACGGATATTTGACAAATTTTGGTGGATTTTTATTAGTTATTCGATAGGAATCAAGCTACCGTAATATGACTTCATGCATTTTTTTTAATGTCGAAATTAACTTCCAAAACCTATTTTTTTTTTTTTTAATAAAACAACGAGAAAAAAGAGTAGGTTATGCAATGTAACCAACTAAATTGTTTTGAAATCCCTTTTTCCATCTTATATTCTTTAAAAAAAAAACAAACAAACAAAAAAAAAACACCGTATTAGATTACAATACTATCCTCCCATCATGGCGAAATCCAGGTTTTCATAATCCATGTGTTTGTGAATTCGTCACCGTTTTTTTCGAAGTGACACAAACTTATTATATAAAAATATTATAAATAAAAATCATATTTTTTCAATTTTTTTCTTTGACATTTTATTATGTTCATCGAACTTTACCTTTTTATTTAATTTTTAAGAGTGGAACTACATTAATTAGCTAATTAAGCTAATTAGCCGTTTCGCACAAACCGAAAAAAAAACGGATTTTTCGTTTTCACGAACAGACAAACTTTCTTTAGGTTGTTAGAAGACGCGAATGCGGCGTTCCAATCGTTGTGATCGCTAGGTAAGGCCTATCTTGGCTAGGGCTTGATGTAAAAATTAGATTTCCCTGGTTTACCTTAGGCATACCGGTACCCTTCTTGTAGTATAACTTGGGATAGGTCTATACACGTGCATCAAATGTTTCGTAAATCAAATTATTCGTAAAAAAACATAATGATTAAAACAAAATAAGCCGAGATTGCAGGCCTGTTTTCACCCTTGACTACAATAGTTAACACATAGCTAAAATCAAAGAACTTAAATAGCAGAAGAATGATATGTTTCGCGTATTTGCATTAAAATTGATGGAAAATCCGCCCTCCCGTGGATGGGGTAAAATTTGACCATTTGACTAAGTGGAGAAACTACAGGAAACAAACAAACCTGAGCGGCGCCTTTTTTATTGATATATAGCGCCGCCGGGCGGACGGGGTAAAATTTTGCTCCGTGTACCCACAATGCATTTAGAACGGATGTTCCACTATATTGGGAAGCTGCCCTATCTTCTGCTATTTATTTTCTTTGCTAAAATACAGTTTGTGCCTTAAACGGGTGCGCGTACAGCGCGTACCGTTTTCACGAAGAGACACAAACTTCACTCTATGTGTAGAAAACATATGCTGCGTTTATTCTGATCGTGTTCACGAACAGGCACAAACTTTTCACGCTAATTTACAGGTTGATTAAAGTTAGGGAAAAAATAAATTAAACATTTGGATTGTTTAATGCTTTATCTTTAAACATATGTAAAAAAAATATTCAAAATTCCGTTACCTTGATAGTGAAATTTACAGATTTGTGAAGTAGACCACTTCAAACGCGTTTTTCTCAAAATTTTGTTTTCGTCGAAATTTAAGTCTTTGTCTCTTCGTGAAAACGGTGACGAATTATTAGCAACAAAATTACGAATAGGAATAATGTGTTACTGTAAATTATAAGGCCACCAATTTGTGACTTTATACTACGATAAATAATTAAGAAAACACAATGTCACCGGGACCGTCACAGTACAAGCTTATATTCAAAGTTAAGTTCTAAATTTTGGAAATTTTGCCTAAAATCTGTAAACCACGAGGTTGCTTCCCCGATCAAGATGTATTCCAAGCATCATGAGAATATCCAAACGAGCATTTTGCCCTAGGAGCCAAACCAGGTTTTGTATGCACTTTGAGGTACAGAGAATTTGACTTCAGAAATTGGTTCAGGGTAGTCCAATGATCATTTTTAGCTTGGTAACACATTTTCAAAATGTGGCGAAAGGTCAGGAGGTCAGGATGAAAGGTCATAGTGATGGGATCCTTATATCTCCGCACCAACAAAAACAAAAAAGAGCAAAATGTGTAAAGAAAAACATCAAAATACACTTTAAACCAGTACCTTACTGGTGGTCTAAAACCTGACCCAGCCACCAGGGTTGCAGGCCCCAAGAAGCCTCAACCAGGGCCTTGGGACTTCATGTTAACCCACTACTTGCCCTCTGCCATTGATTCGAAAAAATTGTCAGGTAGATACTCTCGATCCCTCCCTCTGATCGCAATGAGGATTTTCGATAGGGAGGCGCGTTTTGCGAGCGAAATGGACCTTAGGCTGAGGGGCCCGGGACCCGCGGGGTTGGGGCGAAGCCCCCAGAAGCTCCGTCAAATTAGCATTTTGAGCGCCTTATAAATGGATTTCTATTCTATTTTTTTTTTTTATTCATTTGGGTGTTGTCTGTATGCGTACAGACAACATTTAATTGTTCACAATGGATCCATCTCCAATAACTGGAACTGATAATTAGTTTTTTACTGAATTAAGATGTTTTAAAAACATATATGTAGGCCTACAGATAAAATTGTTCATAGCAAATTGTTGCTAATAATTTCCACAAATTTCGTACCAAAGTTATAAAAAAAAATAAGCGGTTAGATGGGCTGGCAAAAGCGCATTTCATGATAATAATAAATTTTAAAATATGGACTTTGAGAGACCAGGGGTAGAGACCTGGTGAGGGGATTTAGGGAAAAACCTCCGGAAGCTTCGATAAAGCATCTTGAGGGGCTTATATTATAACTGATTTCTCAAAACCATATTTTAGGGACCTGAAGAAGTACCATTACACCATTTTATGTCTTTTAAATCTGTAGACCTGTAGATA
>NW_022692324.1:525160-527044 GCF_011630105.1 Anneissia japonica
ATATATATATATATATATAATAAACTTCCCTCATTTTTAATATTTAATATATAAATAAATCATCGACGGAAGTTTTTAAACAAACCAAACATATAAGAGCATAAGGAGGCCTACTTTAAATGTTTAGCACTATATTGGATGCAAAAAATGGTAACATACGGAAGAGCATATGTTTTTTGCGTCTTAGCCTCATAGTCCGCATCATTTAAAATTGTGTTCCTTCTCACTGCTTGACTGAAGTAATTTTCAACCGGCACTAAATCTGTAAAGGGAAGTTTATATAATGTTAAATAGCATAAAGAAAGTTGTGAAAACGTCTATTTCCTTCTCACAAGTCAGTAATATACAGTAAATATGTAATACATTTTATTATTTTTTTGTAAATTCTACTTTTTGATTATGCCTTTGAGCAATTCAGTCGGGTTTCATTGGCTTGTTTTCTTTTAATGTGCTTTTCTATCTTGTATTGTGTTCCTGTTTCTAAGTGTATTCACCCTATGCTTGAAGGAATGAAACCAACGCTTAAAGATATTCAACTTATATTATCAGTAATAAGGCCAGGAGATACTAAAATCAGTGTGGATAAATTATACCCAACATTTTGAAAAAGAATATATATACGTTAAATATAACAGATTTGTTGCCATGGCGCCCCATCGAAAATTAACTAATATACGACAGAATGCTAGGCAGCTTACCTCCGTCACTGTTCCTGGTCATTCCAATTGTACCGCCGGTATAGAGTACTAGCACACGGGATTCGACACTACTATCCATGACTATTATCCTGACAATAAAGCCTACTATAATCGTCTTCTCGGTGCTTACCGTCTGCTTTCAATTCTTGATTTTCGAGATTTATATTGCTTAGTAGTGTAAATCAACAAGATATTTGATTCGTCAAAAGCAATGATCGTCGTCCAATGAAAAAAGAGATACTGATTACACACCTAGCCATCCATAGAAGAAATTATCACGTAAAATGATCGGTGTATGGCTCCGCCCACTCTGCAGAACACAACCAACATAAGGAAATCATATGCATTTTAAAAGTTTATTTCAGAGTCGATAATAAAAAAAAGATATTGATAAAGAATTTGTTTATTCAGCTTTAGGCACTAGGACTAAAGATATGCCAAACAGTGAACTAATCAATCTTCATAGCGGCAATCCCATCAAAAGACAACAGGGGCTGTAAAGAATATAATCTTACAATTTCTGTTGATGCTTGGTAATATTCCTCAGTACATTTTAATATTAATCAAAAATTTGTTTAGGTCTACTAAATACAGTAGAACCCCTGATAAAGGTACATCTTTGGGACTAAAAAAAGTGTCCCCTTAAGGGTATCCCTGAATAGGGGTACCCCTGTTAGGGGACACTTCCGAAAACGTGAAATTGTGCCCTTAATAGGGGTTTTGGCACGTGGTCATACAATGCGGACATAGATTCTTCACAATTTTATTTCTGGTGACCTAAAATTAAGTCAGAATTAGAGTTACAACATAACTTAAACTAAATTTGCAATGCAAATACAATACATTTATGATGACATTAAATGTAATTAAAAAACAAAGTTGTATATTGTTAAAGACTCCAAAGCCTTGCAAGATCCATCAGGGTGATGGTTACGGTATGAATTTGAATCCTATATGAAAGAGAAGCCTACACAAGAAAAAAAAAATGATTACGAGTCATAATAACTACATAATTCTTATGTAGGCCTAGGGAAAAAATAATAAATCACATAATCAGTTTATACAAAGTAACACACAAAGTAGGCCTACAGAGCGATATCCAATTTAATTGTCAAGAATAAAAGTTGTTCAAATATTAATTTGAACAGGGGTGGCGCCATGATTTGCCAGACGGGGGGTGGGGGCG
>NW_022692324.1:529311-529644 GCF_011630105.1 Anneissia japonica
GTGGACACCCTATATGGGTGTCTACAAAACGAAGACCGAAGACCCGAAAAACGAAGACCTCCAGTTATTTCTCAATTATCTTATTGAAAGTATTTCAAAATCATCATAAAATAGGTGCCAAGTACCTATTTCATTATTTTATCGGAATAAAATGAGGAATATCTTGAAATACTTAAGGGTATTCGTTTTATAGACACCCTATGGGTGTCTACAAAACGAAGACCGAAGACCAGAAAAACGAAGACCCACTTTTTTTTTCTTTCAACCGTGATAAAATAATGTTTTTAAATCACTTCATGCTATGTATATATAGTATTCGTCTTCTTAGCACAT
>NW_022692324.1:529706-530070 GCF_011630105.1 Anneissia japonica
TGTTGTACGTCCACGGCTGGTGGCTGAGCGCGTCTTGGCGCTGCTACCCTCTAACGAAGGCTTGGCCTAGCGGTACGCGTATTTTGGGACCTACAGAAACCTTGAATATTTCATTCAATAAACTTGTTCCATGTTAAAATAAACCGTAGGAATGTGGTATAGTGACGCATATGTGCAGCATCGGTCATTTGGTAGTGACACCAACATAGGATGGACGAGATAATTAAGGGTCTTCGTTTTGTAGACACCCAAGATAATTGAGAAATAATTGGAGGTCTTCGTTTTTCGGGTCTTCGTTTTGTAGACACCCATATAGGGTGTCTATAAAACGAAGACCCTTGAAAATTTCACAAACAGACGCCCA
>NW_022692324.1:530090-531150 GCF_011630105.1 Anneissia japonica
AGACGCCCAAAAAATGTCGTAAATTTGATTTTGTGACAGCATGGCGTATTATCATCAAAATGAACGAGAAAAAAATAGGGGTCTTCGTTTTTGGGTCTTCGGTCGTCGTTTTATAGACACCCATTTTTTCCACAGTTAGAGCAAATGGCTTGACATTATGATGTAGCCCTGCAGCGCATCTGACCTGACCCCAGTCTGTTGTCAATTAATATGAAATGCGCGCGCGCAAAGGCTTTTCCATTTTGTTTGCAGGGTTTCCTTTTTTTGTTTGTAGCGATTCATTTTTTTGTTTGCAGCATTTCCTTTTTTGCTTGCAGCTTTTTCTTTTGTTTTCTGGTGTTTTTATTTTTTGCTTGCAGCGTTTCTTTATTTGTTTGCTAGTGTTTTTATTTTGTTTGCAGCGTTTCTTTATTTGTTTGCTAGTGTTTTTATTTTTTTGCATTTTTTTGTTTGCAGCATTTCTTTTTTGTTTTCAGCGTTTCATTTTTTTGTTTGCTGGTGTTTTCTATTTTTGTTTGCATCGTTTCTTTTTTTGTTTGCATCATTTCTTTTTTGTTTGCATCATTTCTTTTTTTGTTTGCAGCGTTTCTTTTCTGTTTCCATGATTTCTTTTTTGTTTGCAGCGTTTCTTTTTTGTTTGCAGCATTTCTTTTTCTTTGCAGTGTGTCCCTTGTGGGCCATCGTACCTTTTGCCCAACTTTCTAATTCCCACATGCCTGCACAGCCCGCACAATACAGCATGTAAACACTGACTTGGATCAGCCACAGTTGAAGGAGTTCCTTGTGGCGATCACGTGATGCCATGTGATATCGCACGTAGAACAACGTATGCTACGGCATTGTGTTTTACTGCGTAGGCTATATGAATTTAATACATGTTTGTATTATTATATATATTATTAAGTTTTTAAAAATGGTTAAACCATGGCACATGTTTATATTGCTGAACAAGGCAGTCGGCTATTCCCTTCTTGCGGAGCAGCAGCGCGTTTACATTCCTGAAGGCGGCGTTCAAAGAATCAGATCAGACACTAGAGCGTCTACATTCCTGAGTTGGCGG
>NW_022692324.1:531177-548161 GCF_011630105.1 Anneissia japonica
GTGATTGACCTTGTGTCTGCTTCTCTCATGCTTCTCCTGATCGTGGGAACCTACTTTGTGGGAACGTTTCTCACTGAATTCACTGTTACTAGGCAATTTGCAGTAATGCAAACTGGTGGTATATGCCTCAAACAGTTTATTTCCGTTCATGACAAAGTAAAATATCGATACGAAACAAAGTGAATTGATTTTATTTCTGAACGTTTATATGTGTGCAGGGAGTTGATAAATGTTTTTTCGTTCGTCGTCAGCTTCTTAGCTGGTAGGCTGCTATTTAACGAAGATAGGTCTTTCCGACAGAGCAAACGGCAATTAGGCCTACATGCATGTGCTGCCATTATCGTCATTACCACTTAATTTAACTATTAGGACTTTAAACCTTGAACTTGGTTCATTTCAAAGTAAAACTTGTTCAGTATTTTAAATTGTACAAAAACGGTAGTTCAACCGGGGCCTGGTCTAACGACACAGACGCGTTTGTCGCCCAAAACACAATGGCAAACGCGTTCAACAGCACAAACCCGTTTAGACGCGTCTGGGACATATTCCGACTAGCTTATTAATATTCATGAGGTACGATAATTAGACGATCGCTTTCCCAGACGCGTTTTTAATACATGGTTTTCCCAGACGTGTTTCTGTCGTTGGGGATAATTTGTAGATCGCGCCTAAATATCTACATTGATTTTCTCCATCCAGGAGTATAAGTGGGTACCTGCTTAGGTTCGAGTGCAAGATGCGCTGATATAATTTATGCAGCAAACTATGGAATTTCCCCCATATGCATCGTTATTATTATTATTATTATTATTATTATTAGTATTTTTATTATTATTATTATTATTATTATTATTACTACTATTACTATTACTATTACTATTACTACTATTACTATTACTATTACTATCATCATCATCATCGTCGTCGTCATCATCGTCGTCGTCGTCGTCATCGTCATCGTCGTCATCGTCATCGTCATCGTCATCGTCATCATCATCATCATGAATCATCATCATCATGAATCATCATCATCATGAATCATCATCATCATGAATCATCATCATCATGTATCATCATCATCATGTATCATCATCATCATGTATCATCATCATCATGTATCATCATCATCATGTATCATCATCATCATCATCATCATCATCATCATCATCATCATTATTATCATCATCATCATTATCATCATCATCATTATCATTATTATTATTATTATCATCATCATCATTTTTATTATTATTATTATTATTATTATTATTATTGACTTTGGTCACTTCCTATGCTTAGAATTCTCTGTGCTTTGCCGAAGCAGGCCATACATCTAGGATGTGCCTTCTAATATTAAGTGCCAATCTATGGTGGTGTGTTCGTGTGAGAACCAATTAAATTGATTTAAGGTCAAACAGTCACTACACCGGATATTTAAAAAAACGGTCAGTTGATTTGAATGAAACTTACGGGAAAGTTTAATCAGGTTACAAGGAAAAAAATGTTATGTGTTCGCGCTATTTACCAGCACTCCCATAAATCTCACCCTTAACTAAGAATTAAACATTTACTAGTTTTTTTAAAGAGGAAACTCTTTTATCAAGCTTACTTCTATTAGGCATACGATTTGATCTGTAATTAGGCCTATAGTTAATTCCTGGCTTTCTAGGTATAAAGACCCTCACACGTACTGTATCTGGCCATGACTCGGTGATGAGATGATCGACTTATTGGAATTGGAATGGACTTATTCGGTGTAATCACCAAGGACAGCCCACGAAAGTTTAGAAGAAGACATATTTCCAGTGGGGTCCTTCTAGTGGTGTTTGGGGAGTACACCGGGAGACAATCCTCTTTTCGAAGAGTGTACTGCGCTATTTACCGTGCACATGGACCATCAATGCACACGGGACCAACGGCTTAATCGTCTCATCCAAAAGACGGTGCGCTATTATAACTGGTATTTCAGCCCTCCAGCTGAAGTACAAGGAGAGGCAGCGATGGGAATTGAACCGGGGACCTAGAGATATCCACGGTTTAGCTGCTGATGCCGATGTCTGATATAGATGTTTTCTTACCGTTGGAACCATAGACGTCTAATGAAGTCCTTCAACAAACATATGAAAAAGTAGTGGAGGCATTTTGTATGCCTTAATAGCATGATGTTTTAACTCTTCCGCTGGTTTCTTTGGAGTTGAATGCTCGCAAAATATTAAACTGGTATTGATCGGGCTATCGTGTTTCTGTCGACATGGGTAGCCTTAAACTCATCATCGGACAACATGTTAGGTGACAATCTTGATGGGGTAAATGTATGAGGTTTCTGTAGACAGAGCCGTAACAGAAGTCATTGAACTGTTAGTAGTAGGCCTCTCAGTTTTAACAACGGTTGAATACAAAAACTGAGCGTTGGACTCTTGGTTGAGTAGTTCAGCCGCAACTGTCATGGGGGTGGTGCGAGTTGGTGTGCTTAACAGGCCGGTGTTGTCGAAGCTCTTGAACTTCTAATTTGAGATCCCTAACTACTCTAGTTAACAGCTCCACCTAGTGCTTTAGCATAGCTTAAGCATAACTTCAATTATGTCCCCAGTGTTATTTAATCGCATAAAACAATTGGAGGAAAAAATCGACGACTTGGAAAATAGAATGAGAAGAGAAAACATCATAATACACAACATTCCAGAGGAAAAACACAGAAATGTAAGTTGCGAATCGCTTGTCAAACATTTTCTCAGTGATCATATGAAAATGGAAGGAGCTGAGTGTATTGAGATTGATCGAGCTCACAGAACCCATGGTCAGCCTAGAAAGGATAACAAACCCAGGATAATACAGTGTAAATTATTGCGTCATCAAAAAATTTAATATCCTGAAAAAGGCAGGAATGCTCCTGAAGGATAACCCGATTGGCAAAAGCAAAATTACATAACAGATGGTGTCTCATAATACGCAAAGAAAAAAGAGAGAATTTGAAAGAGAAACAACATAGGATTTTCAGGGAAAGAGAAGATGTTGAGTTTGCATACATACCATGGAGTTTGCCTCCAAACATCAGATATAAAACCACAAATGACAAGTTTAGGTCTTTTATCCCCGATATAAGGAACTACCTTTTCTATATTAAGCATATAAAGTCAGTTTTTCTTGACTGATCTAAAGGAAACTAAACTATATCAATGTATATTTTTTTAATGTTTTTTTGTCTTTGTACAGCATTGGGATCTTTTGAGATAAACGTTTTTATTTATGATACAGCGGCCGTTCAATGTTTGAATTCGCTCTCTTATATTTCTATTTAGAAAAGTAAAAATATTTCCACTTTAGTTTCCCTAAAAGGAAAGATGTTTTTCATTATCGAAGAAGTAAACAATTTAACATTTATTGTCATTTTACAAAGGATATCAAAAGCCAAATTAAAAATTAATGGGGGTTTGATTCATACTTTAGTTCATTTAAAGGAAACCCAAGAGGAGTATACTCTTTAACACGGGCCTCGATTATAACGTTATAAATGTCACAACTGACGGTAATGGAAATCTTATGACGCTTGATGTTGAAATTGCTGGGCATAAATACAATTTGATTAACCTGTATATTCCAAATATATACTCGCCACAATTCTTTAAGAATTCTAAGCAAATATCGAGCATTTTGATAATACACATACTATAATGTGTGGAGATTTAGTTCTTAATCCCGATATTTACAGTTTTAATTACGTGAATATCAATAACCCACAAGCAAGAATTGACGGAGGGGTTAATTGATCCATGGCGTATAATTATTCCGGATGTCCAAAGGTACACATGGAAACAACATACTACAATTAAACAAGCGCGCTTAGACTTTATCTCCCCTGAACTGCTATCCAAAATGAAAAAATGCGACATATTGACGGGATATAGATCAGATCACTCAATTGTAACAATGCAGTTAGACTTACAAAATATGGAAAAAGGTCAAAGCTACTGGAAATTTAATAACAACCTTATTCGAGATACAGAATATATAAAATATGTTAGACAAGCAATAGAAGAAACTAAACTCCAGTACATCACAAACGTACATAACATTCACAAGCTCGAAAATATTCCTCTTGATAAACTTCAATTTAAAGTAAATGACATGTTATTTTCTGAAGTATTGTTAATGGTAAGAAGAGCGATGACAATGAGATTTGCCAAAAAAAATTAATAAATTACACGAAAAAGAGACAAATATAATTTAAAATATAAAGACATTAGAATTAAGGGTAAACGCAAGAGATACTGCAGCAAGTGAAAACCTTAAAAATGTTAAAGAGGAGCTTGAAAGCATTAGACAAATTAGGATAAAGGGAGTTATGGTTCGGTCTAAACTCCCTGGGTGGAACAAAGGGAAAAGCCACCTAAATATTTTCTAAACTTAGAAAAACAAAATTTTATCAACAAAACTATTGTAGCCATTGAAAGCTAATCTGGAGAAACTCTGAATACCTCAAAGGAAATTTTAAAAGAGACAATAGAATTTTATAAAAATCTTTATAAACGTAAAGAAACAGACGAAGAATGGGATTTAGAAAATATTTTTAAAACGGCAAACTCTAAGACACTAACAGAAGAAGGCCAATTGTTAGAGGGAAAAATAACAAGATACGAATTACTAAATTCCTTAAGAACAAGTAAGAATAATAAATCGCCAGGTCTAGATGAGTTTACATAAGAATTCTATATAAGTTTTTTAAAATCAAATTGGCACTTTTTTTAAAAGATCTCTAAATTACGCATGTGACATCGGAAAACTATCACAACGACATGGAGTAATAACTCTATTACCAAAAGGCGAAAGAGCCAAGAAATTTATTAAATTAACAATAAACGAACAACAGAGAGGCTGTATGGGTGGT
The DNA here is from genome assembly GCF_011630105.1 of Anneissia japonica. Classification (NCBI taxonomy): domain Eukaryota; kingdom Metazoa; phylum Echinodermata; class Crinoidea; order Comatulida; family Comatulidae; genus Anneissia; species Anneissia japonica. Next base: position 536,063 of record NW_022692324.1, read on the forward strand.
AAATTGGGAAAAACATAAGACTTATCGCAGACATTTTAAATATCGCCAAAAACAAAAATATTGGGGGTAAAATAATATCAATCGATTTCCAATAGACGTTTCATAGTGTGTCACATTCTTTTATTTTTAAAACACTAAAGCAATTTAAATTTGGAGTGTCCCTTAAGAAGTGGGTTAACGTGTTTTACACAAATTTGCAATCCTCAGTTCAAATAAATGCTTTTTTATCGGGAGCTTTTAAGATTGAGGGTGGAAGTAGACAGGGAGATGGGCTAAGCCCATACCTCTTTTTACTTTCCATCGAAGTTTTTTGTATGATGGTTAGACAGAACAAATGTTTAAACGGTATTGTTATCAATAATAAAGAATACAAACCCTCCCAATATGCTGATGATGATAATAACATATTTACTGATGGATCTGAAAAGTCAATGTATAAATTGTTCTCTATTTTAAATACATTCTCAAGCCATTCTGGATTAAAATAAATGTTGAAAAAACAAATGTAGTATGGATAAGATTCTTCAGACTCAGAGTGAATAAAATATGTAAACGTATTAAGGTTTAACTGGATTTTTTCAAACAACTTTTTAAAAATCTTGGGAATAGATTTTAGTGGATCAGAGAAAAAAATGGCAGCTGAGAATTATAAACAGGTTTTTATAAAAATCGTCAAAGAATTGTGTTTGTGGGCACAACGGGATATTACAGTTTTAGGTAAGATCATGGTACTTAAGTCTTTGATATCTTAAAAACTGGTATATTTATTTTTAACTCTTCCTAACCCTCCAGCAGACTACGTTAAATAATTAAATCAAATGTTTTTTTAGCTTTGTCTGGAAAGGTGTAGATAAAGATTCTAGAAGTCAGTTAATACAAGATTACGATAAAGGAGGGCTACGTATGATAAATGTTACATGTCAAATGAATGCCTTAAAAATCACAGGGATTAAACGCTACTTCAATTCGAAAAGCGCAGAATGGTGCCTTCTATTAAATTACCTGTTAGGTAATGAGAAATCTGGACCCATTTTTCAAAAAGTGGACCCATTTTATGCATAACATTACATAATTTGGACCCATTTTTTAAAATGTGGACCAATTTGAAAAATGGTGTGGGACTGTCCCAACAGCTGGCTACGGCATTTATTTTTTCTTTTTTGCTTGCTGTTGCTGTCGTTGTTGATGCTTACTTGGAATTGTTTTTGTCTTTTTTCCACTGTTTTTCAATGGTCTTCCATTATCGCTTTTCATGCTTATGTTTCCTTTGTTGTTGCTGCTGTATATTATTAGGTTGTTTAATTATTATTAATTTAATTTGTATGGTTATAATTGTTATTAATCTCATTGTTAGTCATTATTATCTTTTTTATTATTATATTAACATTATTGTTTGGTACTTATTTATTCTATTATTATTATATTTATGACTTCATTATTTCCTTTAATATTTTTATTTTTTCTTATTTGCCTTCTATTTTTTGTTATTTTTTAAAATCTTTATTATAATTGTCATCCCTGACAATGATTATAGTTAATTTTGTTTACTAAAGCTGATCTTGGTTATTTTATTAATCATTTAGGCCTATTTATTTTTTATCATTATTATTTTTTTCTATTATTATTGACTTTATTTTAAAACCTACTTACTTAGGCCTCCTTTAGTCTCTGACATTCTATTTTTGCAATTTTTGATATTTTTGAGCTTTTTTATTCCAAATTTTTTTATACTTCTGACTTCAAAATTTTTTTTTTTGTAACAGTTGCTATTTTAATTATTCTTTTTCCTTTTACCGATTTTGTGTGTGTTTTATTATGTCCAATGTTAATTGTTGTTGTAACAGCACCACGAGTCCCGACCGATTATCCAACCTATGTTTTCCCCCTGCATTAACAATTCAGATGATTTTACCTTCAATATAGATCCCGATCCTCATTTCTTTTCTAATAACAAACAAAGCATCTCAGATTATTACGACCCTGATGAGTTCCCTATCACTGAGACATCAAATGATATTTTTTCTACCATTCATTTCAATTATAGAAGCATTCTAAAAAATTTTGATAAAAATGAAACACCTTTTAACTTCGCTCAAACTACCTTTTGATATAATTGGAGTGAGCGAAACCTGGCTCAAGTATGATAATCCTCTAATACAGCTCCCCAATTATAATTTTGTCTCCCACCATAGAACACATAAAGACGGTAGTGGAGTAGCCATGTATATTTATAATAGTCTCCCCGTCTATAGATCCCCCTCCCTTGACACTTTTCAATTTACTAATGAACTTGACAGTGTTCCTTTCAAACTATCAAGTGAAAAAAAAAATTGTCTACATTATGGGAGACCTCAATATTGACATTCTGAAGCATAAGTCAGATAACGGTGCCCGCTTCGTGGTTAACTCCTTTTTGGCAACAATTATCTACCCCGCATCCACAGACTATCTCGTATCACGAAAAACTCAGCTACCCTATTAGATAATATCATTATTAATCAATTAGACTTTCCTAATTTGAGCGGATTAATTTATAGCGACATAACTGATCATCTCCCTGTTTTTAATATTTCGTATTTTTCACGTGCTGTAAGTGACTCAAATATGGAAGAGAGTTTAAAATTTAGAAAAATTAATTCCACCACCTTAGAAAATTTCCGTCACGACGTGTCCACTCAACAGTGGTCTGAAATCATAAGTAGTCAAGACCCTGATAAAGCATATTCTAATTTTTTAACCACATTAAAGAAAATTTACGATAAATATTTACCTCTACTGAATTCTACCAAAAAGCCGAGTAAGATTAATACATGGATATCAGATGGTCTGCTGAAATCAATCAAGTATAAACAGAAGTTATATGCTAAACGTCTTCACTGCCCCTCTACCAAAAATGAAAGAGTTTACAAAGAATTCCGCAATAAATTAAACAATATTTATTAAAAATACAAAAAAAAAAAAATATTTCCAAAATACATTTCTAAAACATAAAAATGATATCAAGGCAACTTGGAAAACCATTAATTCTTTAATCAATAAAACAAGTAGGGAACAATCCAATACCTCCTTTTACTGTGATGAAGAATTCACCAATGATCCAGATATAATTTCTAATGCTTTTAACAAATTTTTCGTCGAAATTGGACCCTCCCTTTCAAACAAAATTCCCAATGTTAACAACTCATATAAAGACTTTCTTTCTAGCCCAACCCATAACACTATATTTCTTGCCCCAGTTGATGAGGCTGAAGTGATTAAAATACTTGTCTCTTTTAAAACCAACAAATCCCCAGGTATTGATGATTTCCATACTAAGGCCATCAAATATATTGCTAATTTCATATCTCGTCCATTATGGCATATATTTAATATTGCCTTAACTAAGGGTGTGTTCCCAGACAAGATGAAGTTAGCATGCGTCACCCCTATTTATAAATCGGGCATCAAATCTGACCTTTCTAACTATCGACCAATTTCAATACTATCAATTTTTTCGAAGGCCTTGGAAAAGGTAATTTACAATCGAGTTTCCTCATTTATTTCAAAATATGACATACTTTATGAAAAGCAGTTCGGTTTCAGAAAAGGATATAGTACATCTATGGCCCTTATTGATCTTACTAACAAAATTGTTAATGCATTTGAAAATCGCTATCTTGCAATTGGACTTTTTATAGATCTCTCCAAGGCTTTCGACACAATTGATCACAATATTCTCTTATTTAAATTATCTCACTATGGAATTCGTGGCCCCGCACTTACCCTTCTCAAAAGTTACTCTCCAACCGTACCCAGTGTACTAAATATTCTACCTCTATATCAAATTACAAACCAATCACTTGTGGAGTTCCTCAAGGTTCTTTACTGGGTCCCCTCGTTTTCATTTTGTACATCAATGATATCCATCAATCCTCTAACATACTTAATTTCTTCCTTTATGCTGATGACACCACTGTTTTTTTTTTATTCTGACCATGATATCCAATCATTAATTGATACTGTCAACTCAAATCTGATTCCCTTGTCCCAATACTTTGCTGCTAATAATCTTTCAATTAACCATAACAAATGTAACTTCATCTTGTTTGGGACCCCACAAGAGTTACAATGTATTGATAGCACTCCTTTTAAAATTTTTATCGATAATTATGACATACCCTCTGTTCAGTCAGCTAAGTTCTTAGGAGTTCATCTTGACAGTGGCCTATCATGAAAAATATATCCACGAAATTGAAAACAAAATTTCAAAAAGCCTTAGTATTATTTTTATATTATCCCTATTTGTACCCACTGATATTCTTCGTATTCTTTACTGCTCTTTAATCCTTCCTTATTTGAGCTACTGCAACATTGTTTGGGGCAATACTTATTTATCCAATATTTAACAGACTTCAAGTTCTCCAAAAAAAAATATTAGACCTATATCTGGCGCTCCACCACGGTTTTACTCCTCTCCCCTGTTCTCCAATTTAAACCTTCTAAAACTCCCTGATATTAACCATATTCAACAAGGTATTTTCTTATACACTGCCATTAACTCTATTCTCCCTAACCATCTATGTAATATGTTTGCCCTAAATGACTCCATTCACAATTATCATACTCGATTCAGAAATGATATTCACATACCTCATCATAACACCAACTATTTTCAACACAATATTAGATACACTGGTCCTATACTCTGGAATAATTTACCATCCTCAATTATAAACTCAGTTTCTGTGACGTCTTTTACTAATAAACTCAGGAATCACCTTGTTTTGCAATACAAAAATTAATTTAATCGTGACTCGTCTTGCTTGTGTGTGTTTGTGTTGTGTGTTGGTTTGTTTGTTTGTTTGCTTTTGTTTTTTGTTTTGTTTTTTTTTTTTTTGATTTCTGTGTTTTTGTGATTTTGTGTTCAGGCCTGCCCAATACAAGATTTTTTTTTTATAAATCTTCTCGGGCATGTGCCCTCTTCCTTTTGATTTTGTTTCACAAACCTATCGTTTTTAATTAACTCTGTTATTCAATTGCAGATGGAAGAAAATAAATGTATTTTTGAATTGATGATGATGAGGATGAGGATGAATATGATGATGAGGATGATGATAAAGAAAATGACGAAGGATGAGGAGGATGAAGATTATGAGGATGATAACGACGATAGACGATTGATGAGGATGGTGATGAAGATGAGGACGATGATGATTGGATGATAACGGATGTGTATGATGCGATGAGGATGATGGTGATGATTACAACGATCGATGACAGTAAGGATGATTATGATGAGTGTGATGATGACAACAATGAGAATGATGATGACGAAGACGAATATGATGAGGATGATGATAATACTGTAATGATATCAATAGTGGTAATAATAATATTATAAACAGGCCGTTTATAAACGTGTGGGGGTTAAGGGTGTTACGACGAACCTCCTAAAAACTGGAGAAGGTCCGTATTTAAATTGATATTCATAGATATTTTTACAATGTTCTTCAGAGTATCGGAGATAAAGGTCCAATTTTTACTGAAAAGAAAATTAGTCACGCTACGGGGCCTGATAATTAAATGATATTATTATATAATAGTACTAACAATGTAATTCATTTTAATAATAAAATATAATTTTTTAAAAATAATATTAATAATGATTTCAATAATAATAAATAAGCATAATACTACTATTAAAATAAAAATATATATTCTATATGTGTACAATGATTTGATGAGATTGTATTTTGTACTTTGAGAACAATAGTAATACTGTAATAATAATAATAATCTTACAAAAATAACAATTTTCCGAGTATAGAAATGGGATTGTTGGGTCTTTCAAAGCAACATTTCACTATTTATCTTTCCAGTTGGTTTATATTGTGATAGTTAATTAATTATTATTGTTATATATTGCTGTATGTATAACATTGTTTTGAAATTGAATCTGTACTCTGATAACAATAAAGTTAATCTTATCTTTCATAAAAGTTTTTACCACCAAAATGGACGCCATCTTGGAAAACTGTCATGAGTTATTTAATTTTATGGTTGATAATTCATTGTTTACTTGTAATACCGCATTTAAACATAAAGTAAGATATATTACTACTCATATCAGTTGGAAGAAGAATTATCGTAACCCTGATTCTAGAAAAACTATTCCATATTATTCTCAGATAGATTATATTCTTTGTCGATCTAGATTTAAATGTACTTTAATCGATTCTTATCGATTTCAAAGTTTATAGCGATCATAAAATTGTCTGTACTCATTTTGATATGGGTAAACGTGTTTTAGTGTTTAAGAAATGTAAGTCTAAAGAAATGTTTGATTGTTCCAAATTCATTATACAGGGAAATAGACAGTGCTTCAAAAATAATATATTGATACTGACGGTGATGTAAATTTTAGAGTTAATAGCATGATGGAATGCTTGAAAACTTCCGCAAGAAATACAGTTAGAACAATAACGAAGCAAAAACATGGAAATGATCCTCAAATAGAAGTGTTCTCTACAAAACGACATTAAATGTGCTTACTTCTTCGAGAAAGTAACAAACCAGTTGATCATTCGAAAATACGCACAGAAATTAATAAAAGGAATAACTTGATTAAAAAGAGATTAAAAGAAATTGAAGAAATTAGAGTAAATCATTTAGTTTAACAGATTAACAACACAAATGATAGTCGCAAAATATTTGAAGCATTACGGCAGCTAACGAGAAATGATAAATCAAAGTGTGTTTATGTGGCGGATTCAGATGGAAACCTCGTTTATTCAGGTGAACATAAAGTTAACATAGTGCGGGACTGGTTTGAAAAACAACTTACATGTGAAAAAGTTGAAGGAATACAACATTTTATTGAATCAGGACAACCGTTACAAAATCCAATAACTACAGAGGAATTTCGAAAAGCTTCATCATCCTTGAAAAATGGACGAGCTTGTGGTCCTGATGGCATACCAGAAGAATTATTTAAATATGCGAGTAATGGTTTCTATGAGCGAATTGCCAACATCCTTAACACGTGTTTTGAAGAAAACCAGTTTTTAAATTGTGTTGGTGAAGGTATTTTAATGCTATTACAAAACGTTCTTTAAAATGGGACTAGATATGACGTCGGCTTTCGACACATATAAACGACACACGATTTTGGCTTTACTTGAAGATGCTGGTTGTTCGAACGACAGCATTACATTATCCAGACTCCTTTTACGGGTTAATATAAATGGAAAAATATCCTGAGAATTTGAAAGTGTTATTGGCTCGTTTCAAGGGGATTGTTTATCTGGACGTTTCTTTACATTAACCCTTGCAGGCAGTTGGACACATTTGCCTGCAGTATTAAGTATGAGACTGAATCCACCTATTGCAACACATTGTATGCCCCTTGAAAGCGAATACGCAGATGACATTGATTTACTTTCTGAGAGTAAAAGTTGTTTAGAAGAAAATTTACCGATCGCTGTGAATGTATTCGCAGAATGGAATCTCTTTATAAATTCAACAAAGACTGAGTTTACTCATGTGTACTTAAACGATAAAAATGAACAGTGGAAAAATCATAAAATATTAGGTTTTAGATTAGATAGTGCAACAGATGTTAAACATAGAAGCATTCTAGCAAATGCTGCGTTCAGTAGTTTCTCAAGATTTTGGCTACAGGAAAAATCTCCCTCGGGTGTAAATTACGTCCATATGATGCCCTTGTAGCGTCTGTTCTATTGTATATTAGTAATAGTTAGAGTCTAACTAAAAAAGAAGCCAATACAATTGATGTGTTACATAGAAATCATTTGCGAAAAATTTTAAAAATTTATTAACCAAGCACTGACAGTATGTTCTTAAAAATCAAATTCCCTTAATAAATAAGATAAATAAATCGCGATGGAACATGTTATTTTGAGACTTTCAGAAATACTCCTGCATTCACTGCAATGGTTTTTGCACTACGGAGAGCAGATGGATATGAAGCTCGCATTGGTAGGTCGCAAACCAACTTGCTCTCTGTACTTAAAAACGATTTATTTGACAGAGGTCTCTTAATAGAAAATTATAATGATTTAGTTGATCTCAAAGAACTTACCTTAAATCGAAATTATTGCATTAATTTATTTTAAAAAGTTAAATTATGTTTCAAGTAGAGACAAATATTATACATGTACATGCAGAACTTTAACAAAAATTGTACAAACTTCTACAATTTTTGAATAAAAGTATAAATATATAAAAGGTTGAGCAAATTGTTTGTAAATATTTTCATAAATAAATGAATCACCTTTGTTTAAAAAGCTGTTTGATCCTTTTTTTTTTTTGCTTTAATAGTAAAGATACTAAAAACACAAGGTGAAACTCTCACATAACATAGGCGAATGTACTGTACATCATATCTTTTTGCATCACCCGCCGTACGCTGTGCCCTTCTTTTTTTCCACTAATGGCAATTTACACGTAGGCCGGGAGAAAAACAAACATATGTTATACAGTAATCGTGTAATTCGTTATACAGTTTTTATATGTGGATAATTCTATCTTATGTTTCTAGTATCTGGTAATAGTAGGAGGTTTAGGAACACGGGAATAGAAACCGTCTCAACACGCTTCTCAGAAACTGCCGACCAAAAACCAAATTTAATTATCAGGGGATGAAATTTATAGGGTGATGCAAATTAGGCTTCCAGTGTGGCTTAAGCAATGACCTTCATTTTGATTATTTGGACCTACGTAAACTTCCCGCTTACGAACCATACACTCTAGGCCTGCCATAATTGGTTAGTGGTATTTGTAACGACAGACTTTCAGTACAAACCCCTTGAATTGATATTTGCTACACTAGTAAGTACTGTATAGTAAAGAATCGCGAGGAAAAAATTCCACACTGATGCCTCCAAAAACAATATCTCAACAGAGCTATGCTATATACTTTATTTTTATTTATTTTACTACCACATCTTTTGGACCACTTTCGAGTGATTTTGAGCGAATTAGCTGTTTTTGGAGGCTCCACCACCCTCCCTCTATATCAGATGCGTGTGTTCGCAATGTAAATTATTACCTTAATTATTCAAATAACAATAATAAATTATTAATAATTATTATTAATTATTATTATTATTATTATTATTATAATTATTATTATTATTATTATTATTATTATTATTATTATTATTATTATTATTATTATTATTATAAATCGTCGTCGTCACATTTTCAATGCACAGTCGGAAAAGTAAAGTGACTTGTAATTTTCCCAACGTAAATTAGCTGTAACATATTTTTTACTGATTGTTTATGCTATAAATAAGCTGTGAAGTTAAGTTGAACATAAAGTACATGCTCGATTGTATAAAATTTAGTTACTTAATAAATACATAGACATATTTTATAATTGTTTACCCCTTAATTTTACAGACCTACTTTTATAAATATTATCAATGGTACAAGCTGTTTAGATGTCTTAAAAAATTGTTACTTTTTTTTTTTTTATCATAAAACAGAAGAGGTTGCTAGGTCCTACACCCCTCGTACCGTACCCTCGTTCAATAAATAAGTAAATAAATAATGGTCTAAAAAAGTGAAAAGAAAATAAGTCGTGACAACGATCGTACAGACTACTCAGCCAAAACCACAAAAAAAAAAGAATCTGTATGTTTACACATAGGCCTACACTACACGCAAATTCAAGGTAAAACCAATGAATAGCTTTACAAAACATGTAGCGCAGCTAGAGACATGGTTTCCCATCCCAAAGCTTCGAATAGCTCCACCAACGAACTGCCAGTAATACTGTCAATACAGTTTTCGTCTTATACAGCTTACGTGGAGTAAGTTTCATCTAACCTTCCCATCAAGCTCGCTGTTTCTCGCTTTTAGATATTAGCTTTTACTGTTTGTTTATGCTAGATAATTAAGCTGTCATGTTAAGGTACATGCTCGATTGCATAAACTTTACTTTATATTGTTAATACATAGACATATTTAATAATTGTTTACCCTGGAAGAAAGTGTTGCAAATTTGTTTCCCATAGGCTATGATCATCCTCGAACTAAAATTCGTGCTACACCGGCCTCTTGCACTAAACGATATCTTCTTTCCTTCCACACAGGCCATTATTTTCTTTAGCTTAACCACAGACGACGAGATATTAGATAAATAATTAAAATAGTAATAATAATAGTGAAAATTCTAACTTGTTATTATATTAAACTAATGTATGTTAATTTTTTATTGTGAATTGTATGTTTTATATGTGTGCATATGATGCAAGTATTGGGATTTCCAGAAATGGATCCGAATAAAGCTTTAATCTTGAATCATAATGACGACGACGATGAGAATGATGATGGTGAGGATTATAACGATGACTATGAGTACGATTAGCATGATAATAAATAATTGTAATTGTAATTATTTCATATTTTAAAATTTGGTTCGTTATTTGTATCATTTTGAACCACATTTATTCGTTGACAATGATAATGATGAGAATGATGTTGACAACAATTACGATGATGGTGATAATGATGATGACGTTTTTCGGCCGATTGTAGCATTATGGTAACGAAGGATCATGAAATACAAAAAGAATGAGTTTTAATTTACAGTACCCAACGTACAGAGAAGATATTTCAAAATGGCGGTATTAAGATAGGAATTTGTACCATGATTCGATAACAAATAGAGTAATCATGGAGATATTTATGCCTTGGAGATATAGACTACCATTATCAACAAGTAACGTTAATAGCGTCGGATCTTTTGAATTCATAAAGTTATATTTTTAAAGTTGTTTAGACTACGTACTCTATATAGCTTCATTCCTTTTTTGAGTACATGCTGTCTATGAAAACATAATTTCTAAAGCAATTGAAATCTTGCACGCATGTTTTTTTGTTTAATTGTTTAGATATTTCCTTTACGGCAAGCCGGATTAGTGCCTAATTGTTTTCTGATATTTTCTTCTGTACCAACAAGCCTGAGAACAGCCTTATATTCTTTTGATGCATTCACATGTATTTCCAAGAGTTTCTAGTCTGATGGTTTCGTTTGATACTTTATAGTTGAGATATTTTGTTCAGGATTTGTTTGTAGGCTTATCATCGGGTGATCAGAATAAATTTGACCTATTTTTAGACATACTTCATGAATAGGTATAATTTTTTCCACATCACTGCATATAATGTAGGATGATTTATTGTTCAATCGTCACTGTTTACATAGCCGTCGGAAGCATTTTGGAAGTGGTCCGGCAATTAAAATAAGAACGGGTTGGGTGGGGAGGGGAATATATTTGGCTGTTAAATTGCAGACCCGCTACGGATACAGGATTTAAAGCTAGTCATATCCACTCAGACCCACCATGGTTGGTGAACAACTTTTTGGCATTAATGAAAGCACGGAATTAGCAGCTGGTAACCAGTGGAGCCACTACTTCTCCCCTCAAGAGGCAGCTACAGCATTTAAAGTTTGCATGAAATTAGAGACTATACCATAGTTACCAAACTAGAAATTTGAAATGCCTCAGGGCCACCGTCGGGGTTCACTCCTTTTAAAATTTTTATCGATAATTATGACATACCCTCTGTTCAGTCAGCTAAGTTCTTAGGAGTTTATCTTGACAGTGGCCTATCATGGAAAAAACATATCCATGAAATTGAAAACAAAATTTCAAAAAGCATTGGTATTATTTTTAGATTATTCCCATTTGTACCCACTAATATTCTTCGTATTCTTTACTGCTCTTTAATCCTTCCTTATTTGAGCTACTGCAACATTGTTTGGGGCAATACTTATTTAACCAATATTAACAGACTTCAAGTTCTCCAAAAAAAAAAGCTATTAGACCTATATCTGGCGCTCCACCATGGTCTCACTCCTCTCCCATGTTCTCCAATTTAAACCTTCTAAAACTCCCTGATATTAACCATATTCAACAAGGTACTTTCTTATACACTGCCATTAACTCTATTCTCCCTAACCATCTATGTAATATGTTTGCCCTAAATGACTCCATTCACAATTATCATACTCGATTCAGAAATGATATTCACATACCTCATCATAACACCAACTATTTTCAACACAATATTAGATACACTGGTCCT
>NW_022692324.1:551126-559765 GCF_011630105.1 Anneissia japonica
TTATTATTATTATTATTATTATTATTATTATTATTATTATTATTATTATTATAAATCGTCGTCGTCACATTTTCAATGCACAGTCGGAAAAGTAAAGTGACTTGTAATTTTCCCAACGTAAATTAGCTTTAACATATTTTTTTACTGATTGTTTATGCTATAAATAAGCTGTGAAGTTAGGTTGAACATAAGGTACATGCTCGATTGTATAAAATTTAGTTACTTAATGAATACATAGACATATTTTATAATTGTTTACCCCTTAATTTTACAGACCTACTTTTATAAATATTATCAATGGTACAAGCTGTTTAGATGTCTTAAAAGATTGTTACGTTTTTTATCACAAAACAGAAGAGGTTGCTAGGCCCTACACCCCTCGTACCGTACCCTCGTTCAATAAATAAGTAAATAAATAATGGTCTAAAAAAGTGAAAAGAAAGTAAGTCGTGACAACGGTCGTACACGCTACTCAGCCAAAACCACAAAAAAAAAAAAATCTGTATGTTTACACATAGGCCTATACTACACGCAAATTCAAGGTAAAACCAATGAATAGCTTTACAAAACATGTAGCGCAGCTAGAGACATGGTCTCCCATCCCAAAGCTTCGAATAGCTCCACCAACGAACTGCCAGTAATAATGTCAATACAGTTTTCGTCTTATACAGCTTACGTGGAGTAAGTTTCATCTAACCTTCCCATCACGCTCGCTGTTTCTCGCTTTTAGATATTAGACCGCTTGTTTATGCTAGATAATTAAGCTGTCATGTTAAGGTACATGCTCGATTGCATAAACTTTACTTTATATTGTTAATACATAGACATATTTAATAATTGTTTACCCCGGAAGAAAGTGTTGTAAATTTGTGTCCCATAGGCTATGATCATCCTCGAACTAAAATTCGTGCTACACCGGCCTCTTGCACTAAACGATATCTTCTTTCCTTCCACACAGGCCATTATTTTCTTTAGCTTAACCACAGACGACGAGATATTAGATAAATAATTAAAATAGTAATAATAATAGTGATAATTCTAACTTGTTATTATATTAAACTAATTTATGTTAATTTTTTATTGTGAATTTTATATTTTATATGTGTGCATATGATGCAAGTAATGGGATTTCCAGAAATGGATCCGAATAAAGCAGCTTTAATCTTGAATCATAATGACGACAACGATGAGAATGATGATGGTGAGGATTATAACGATGACTATGAGTACGATTAGCATGATGATAAATAATTGTAATTGTAATTATTTCATATTTTAAAATTTGGTTCGTTATTTGTATCACTTTGAACAACATTTATTCATTGATAATGATAATGACGAGAATGATGTTGACGACGATTACGATGATGGTGATAATGATGATGACGTTTTTCGGCCGATTGTAGCATTATAGTAACGAAGGATTATGAAATACAAAAAGAATGAGTTTGAATTTACAGTACCCAACGTACAGAGAAGATATTTCAACATGGCGGTATTAAAATAGGAATTTGTACCGTGATTCGATAACAAATGGAGTAATCATGGAGATATTTATGTCTTGGAGATAGACTACCATTATCAACAAGTAACGTTAATAGCGTCGGATCTTTTGAATTCATAAAGTTATATTTTTAAAGTTGTTTAGACTACGTACTCTATATAGCGTCATTCCTTTTTTGAGTAAATGCTGTCTATGAAAACATAATTTCTAAAGCAATTGAAATCTTGCACGCATGTTTTTTTGTTTAATTGTTTAGATATTTGCTTTGTACGGCAAGCCGGATTAGTGCCTAATTGTTTTCTGATATTTTCTTCTGTACCAACAAGCCTGAGAACAGCCTTATATTCTTTTGATGCATTCACATGTATTTCCAAGAGTTTCTAGTTCGATGATTTCGTTTGATACTTCGTTTGATACTTTATAGTTGAGATATTTTGTTCAGGATTTGTTTGTAGGCTTATCATCGGGTGATCAGAATAAATTTGACCTATTTTTAGACATACTTCATGAATAGGTATAATTTTATCCACATCACTGCATATAATGTAGGATGATTTATTGTTCAATCGTCACTGTTTACATAGCCGTCGGAAGCATTTTGGAAGTGGTCCGGGGCAATTAAAATAAGGACGGGTTGGGTGGGGAGGGGAATATATTTGGCTGTTAAACTGCAGACCCGCTACGGATACAGGATTTAAAGCTAGTCATATCCACTCAGACCCACCATGGTTGGTGAACAACTTTTTGGCATTAATGAAAGCACGGAATTAGCAGCTGGTAACTAGTGGAGCCACTACTCCTCCCCTCAAGAGGCAGCTACAGCATTTAAAGTTAGCGTGAAATTAGAGACTATACCATAGTTACCAAACTAGAAATTTGAAATGCCTCAGGGCCCCGTCGGGGTGCAGGGGCGGAGCCCCGATGAGGGTCAATGGGGTGAAACCCCCAGGCACTCCGACGATACGAGCATTTTAAATCTGTTTTAAAACGACTTCAGGGAGTGTTTGTTGACAATACCGGGTACATTAACAAAAATATTATTTTAATAAAGTCAAGTTTCAATGTAGCCTATTTTTAATTTTAGCACCCGAACTATGTACAACATTTTTTCGGTGGATTGATTCTCGAACGAGATAATGAAACTCTCTAATGACTCAAGTTACTGCAAGACCGTTTTTATATTTTTAATAAAACAAGTTTCTTCTATTTAAATACATTTTGCCCTTAATTCGTGATAATTTTTTTTTATCACGAACAGACTTGTGCTAAATGCGTGACAAATTTATGACCACGCATGTGTTTCTGCAAAATGCTGGTTTCATCCAAAATCATCGAGAAAGGCGCAATATTGGTCATTTTAGGGTTTGTACGTCACTGATATCTCTTGTGTTGAGACATAGCCATTTTTTGATTTTAAAAAAAACAATCTATGTTTATGCTATTGATGCTATTATTGATAGTTGGTTTGTTTATGTTTTATATAGTACTCTAGGCTTTATATTAACTGTATATAATTATATGCAAATATGCTTTATAATTGCTATATAGCAACTGTATATAAATACATAAATAACTCTGTGGCTACAATACAGTACACTGATATAGCAGCTATTTGATAATTGTTTTTTTTTTGGTATTACGGACTTGCTTCATATATGCTATATACAGGTATCTGTATTATTGATATATAGAAGAACTTTGTAGTTAGACTGATATAGAACCTATATTTGATAGTTAATACTTGTGTATTTTAAAGATGATTTGTATCGGCTATATATCAGTTAATGTGAAGTGTAGAATAACTCTTTTCCTTTACTGATATAGCAGTTATATTTTATAGGTGATATATGTGTATATGATGGTTGATATTTGTGTATTTTGAAGATATTTATATTTTTTGTGTGTTTCTTGATTGAAATTTGGAAATTATTGTAATACAAATTAAAAATATGAATGTAAATTATATGAATATTATTTAACTAAATAATAATAGTAATGATGTATACATATTATTATGCTTTGTTGTAGTTATGTAGACATTGACAGTGCCGAAGACGTCTTTTAAGTATTATATTAAATGTGATACTTTACTACAAATATTTTTGAACGTCCTTTTCAATATTTCACTCGACATTCTTAGATTTTTTGGTAGGTTAACAAGAGTTCATGTTTCCACCATTGTAGGTATCTTCTGTGATGTTGAGCGATGCAAGTATACCTTTAGCTGCCGGAGATAAGGAAGTGTATGTTGACTTGTAAATTTGTTGTCAATCAATTCTCCGAATCCAAGATCAGCGATTTTTTGGAGGAATTCCACAGTATTGGCAGTTAGATATGAGGTTTTTGGCCTGTCCATCGATGATCCTGCTTTCGGTTTTGATGGTGGTATTAAATGCCTGGCAGCGACCATATAGGAGTTATATGGGGTATTTACTGTCAGCCGAGTGAGTAGCTTCGTGACTTTCTATATGATTTTTGATAAGGTCACCAACGACTGTTTGGTCTGTACTGTTTGGTTTGTACGTCCTTGGTAAGGGCCGGCATTAACGCAAATTTGTGCTTGATGCAGAGTTCGACTGTTGCAATGGCATGTTTGATTTTGTTCAGATTTATTACAGCATCATTGTTTTGACTTCCCCATGGAGTGCTTGGCATTGGTGTGAATTGCTTTCAAGTTGTGCTTGACAGAATGTGATGGCATCAAATAAGGCCTGGTACACCGGATGGCTAGTCTTGCAACTTGACCTTGGGATATGGCGAGAACACCCTTGTGATCCTCATGTCTGTCCATCTGTAGGGAATAACATTTTTTGTTCATTCAACATTTATTTAATTGTGTTTTAAAATTTAAAATGAAAACCATTGAAGGTTACTGTTTTGTATCGTTTATTTGTTTAGGACTTTGGTTTGAACTTGTTAGCTTTAACAATTCTTATATAAGTGTTCACACTCTTTTGAAGGGAATGACATTTTTGGATAGTGCCGTAAAGAGATATATGTTCTATGGTAGTTTGAATACATATACTGTAATAACAGATGGAATACATGTGTTTTATTTATTGAATTGAATTTGGTAATGGTAAATACAGAGATATGAAATACAGCATACAATTTTTAATTTGATTATGTACATTTAGTATAGAAAAAGTCATTCAATGACACACAATTAATTAATGAAGATAGGAGGGCAGTGGAATAGGGTGTTGCATATTAGCATTGTGTATAGAAACTTTTTGTAGTTTAAAAATTCACATTTTTTATGTTGTCAATTAATTTAATATTCCAAATATAATTAACAATATTTATTTCAATAAATATGATATAATTATTATAGATATTATTAACATATAATTCTGAAATAACACTATTTGGTTTGTCCTTGTGTTTGATTGTATTTAAGTTTTCTTAAAAGTAAACCGAAAGTTAAAATTGTGTGTTGTGTTTTGAACTGATGGAAGAAAGTGAAAATGTTGGTTTGGTGTAAATAGAATAATACCATATTATTGTTATTATTATTATTATTATTATTATTATTATTATTATTATTATTATTATTATTATTATTATTATTATTATTATTATTAATATTATCATCATTATCATTATAATTATCATTATCATTATTATTATTATTATGTAAGAAACAAGGGAAAAAAGGTTTCTATGATTGAAGAATTTTAATTTTGTTTTTATTATCTTGTTTCAATAATATATTATTATTATTATTTTTTTTTTTAATAAGAGCTATTTTTAATAACAACAATTTAATAATAATATGTAAAATATTAATAATTATTCAGATTATTGTTATTATTATTATTATTACTTTATTATGTGGGTTCAAATAATAAGAAAGAAAAAATGTTTAATGAGGTAGGAATTTGAATTTCATTATTATTATTCTTTATGTTTACTAATTATTATTATTGTTGTTGTTGTTTATGTGGTTTTTTTCAGTACAGGCTACTTGTAATAACAATAATAATAATTTGTAATACATGCTTTTTAAATAAATGTCCTTACAATAATGGATTATTTTTTTTAAATATTTTGTGCATGTTTAGAAAGGTTTAAATTCAGTTGAATTAGCACTTTCGTATTATATTATAAATCTGTATAACATATTTTTTTAACAACTGAAATTTTGCTGGGAATGGGGCTTTACGGGATTTTCATTGGAGTATTATTATATTTAACATTTCAATTGTATTACTGAGGACTGTACTAAATTAACTTTAGTTTATTTCGTTGTAATTGTGTGTGGTTTGGAAATAATAGTGTTTTGTCAAATTTTCTTTTCATTTGTAAATAAAGTATTGTGATTCCTTAATGTACAAAATGCTATTCACACCTCTATCATTCTTTCCTCTATGTTGTCATAGAATTGTGCATAGTAATTAGTTGCCTCTTCAGCAAATTTATAAAGCTTGCCATGTGTGTGCTGATTTCTTACTGTCTTCAGGATTTCACCCAAAGTAAGGGTGTCTTCTTCAGGTTGTTTCATGTCTTTGAACAATACAAGTTTTCTTTTGACGCACAAAATAGCCATGTGTTGATCATTGAATCCGTCAAAGTCTAATTGGTTGAGCATGTGGATTGCAATTGTAGGTTGCATGAAACCTGTATTCAAAAGAAGAAAGGAATTACAATGTTACAAACTCTTTGATTATGAAAATTGAATAGATATTAAAATATTATATAACAGCAGGATATTGAAAATATTATTCAACAATTGGATTTTAATGTTTTATAAAAAGTATTGTTGAATATTGTGTGGTTTTTTGATGAATTGTGTATTGGATATTACGTGATTTCATTTATAATTACAATTACTGACATACATTTTGCCGATTAACAAATTCGTGTGCTGGCTAGGCTTGACAAATAAGGAATATGGACATTGGTAATCATTCCTTTATTGTGTTTTTATATTTGCATAGCAACATGTATTCCTACCTGTATAATTAAACATTGTTTTAGCCATAGCTTGATAGTCACTGTTCTGTGAGGCTCTACTCCAGGCATCTCCGCCATTAAATGACAAGAGGATTTTTCGATCAGATTAACTGCCATTTCTAATTCCTCATATAGTGAAGCTATCTCATAATACACTAGCAAGACTTCTCCGGGATTTTCTTTTATCTGTCAAAAAAAAAAACAATGTTTTTTGATAAAGTAGTCTAGTGTGGTTTATTTTTTTCGTAAGAGTTTGTAAATTGACAATTGTAAGTATATATAATATTTTTTTTTTTTTGTAATTGAAGTTGATTTTTTTTAAAAAGAAATGTTTGGTGTCTGACAGGGAAAATAATGTTGTTGATATGAGTTTTAAAGTTCAAGGAAATCTCTGTTGAAGTAATACTTCATAATACAAAATATTGTTTAATTAGTTAATGTTAGAAAATGATTTTAGGCATGATTGTGTAATGATATTGGTAATAGTGGTTGAAAGGAATTGTTGTTTGTTGAACTGAAATAGTGAATAATCTGAATATTACTTACGACCTGATGTAGTTTATGAAAATTAAATTGGGTGTTTGTCTTAAACAACACCTTTTCTGGTTTGTTTCCACCACTTTGACTACTTTCGGGAGTGACAGTCTCTTGCCTAGCTACCATGTTTAGTGCATCAATTATCAGTTTCAAAGCTGCAGATTTCTTCTCTCCCAAAATGAAAGAATTTATGGTGCAATAAAACACAGTGCAATGAATTTTTTTTTTCTCCTTTCTTTCCATAAATTATGATATAATTAAATAGACTTCAAATAAACTTTTGTGTGTTAAACTGTTGATCTTCTGTACAATATGAAACACACTGTATATTCTTTTAACTGTTCCTACATACAGCACAACACAATTTGATTAATTTTACCAAATATAGTAGAAGGAGGAATGTAATCCTCTCTCTGTCCCTGCACAAATTAAAATAAATATGTTATGTTTTCTTATTTTCTAAGACAGCATAATATATGCGAAACATATGCATTTTTTTAAATGTTGAATTAAGGCAGAATGTTAAAATTCACATTATAAGATGTATGATTGCTGATGGACATAATTTTGAAATTTACAAGTGACTGAAATTAGATTTTTTTTTTCATTGTATGTATTGTTAGGCATTTGTTGGCAATGAGAGAGCCTGAAATGAAAATTGTTTAAGTGCTATTTAATTTATCCCTATATGTGTAGGTATATACTATATTTAATTGATTGGTTTACATGGATGTTTTAATATATAATGTTTCATATGTTTCCTGAAGTATTTTTACTTTATATATTATGTCTGTTGATGTGGATAAAGTAGGTGGAACATATTTTGGTTTTATTTTACATACTGTACTATTACTAGGTAACTGTACTGACATATTTCATGTCCTATTGTTGGGCTACATTTATATAACAGTAATAATTCTTAATATTAGTCCAAATACTACAGCACCATTGTCCTGAAAATCAAGTGATTATTAATAGTTCTTGAGGACACAACTGTTAGGAAAGGGATTATTATAGTTCTAATACTAAATAGTGCAGCTTGAGGACACAAAGTGTTTATAGACCTTCAAATATTCAGCAGTCATTGTAATGACAGTGTTATTTTAAAATTATTTAGGCCTACTGGTTTGTTAATTTTTTTGTTTTACCTTGTATTTAATAGTTCATCTTTAATACATTCTTTTAATCAATGGGCACAAGCGGTGAGGTGTAAATCATAATTAAAGACAACGTTGTTGACTTACTTTTGCGAGCTGCCAAAATGGTCCATTTGCACCATGGTGTCAATGTGCACCATTGCACTAGCAACTGTTAGGAAAGGGAAGAAAAGAAACTCTGGTGGGGCACCAATAGATGTAGCCCATTCCTTGAAGATTGAAGATATATAAGGTGGGCATATTTTTCCCACTCTGTTTCTATGCAGCTGGCATCATGTTGTCGTTTCTCAATTGTAGATTGATCAATACCTCTGCACGAGGATTTCAAATTGCGAAGGGCTGCATTCATTTCACTGTAACACCAGAGGTAATTGTTAGGAAGTCAATTTATGAAGAAGTGATTAAATACAGTGTGAAACTTTTACTTATAGGTAGGTAAGACACACCCACTGTTAAAGTTTTTATGGTACCATAGGCGTAGATCC
>NW_022692324.1:559785-566512 GCF_011630105.1 Anneissia japonica
AAAAGAGCCACATTTCACACTGAAGGGTGTGTACGACATCAGTAATGTTTTGTCAATTCCAAGAATGTTTAAGGTTATATCGGTTGATGAGGAATTTATTGATTAGGCCTATAATAGCAAATTGCATCAATTTATTTTTTAAAAAAAAGGTTTCCAGCTTCAGAGGGGGGGGGGACACATCACCTGTTCGCACAAGGACACACATTAGCGCTAACACCAGGTGCGTAACAGGGGTCTTGGGTCAGAGTGGGTATTTATTTTCCCGGTTAGTAATTTAGCATACCCACCCCACTCCCCATATAGAAAACAATACGACATAGGGCTTATCTTGTTTATAATAGGCCACATACGTGTTTGAAACTAAATATAAGCATTTTCATCATGGTTTTATTTATTACAAACATATTCCTTCACCATTAATACACATTGAGGCCCTTCTTTTAGGTTAAAACAATCTATCTTAAATTTGTTTTTCTTGAGTTTGGGACTATTATGTGTTTAAATAACTTAAAAGGATAAACCTAAAAAAGCCCTTTAAAATGCGAGCGAAGCGCGCAAAATATTTTTGTGTTTTTAATTCTAATTTCGTCGGAATTGATGAAAACTCCCTAAAATGTGCAATTTATAGAGGAAATTGGCCTACCGTAACAAGAAATGCGCACAAAGAATTTGAGAATTTTAGGGACCTTCAGAGGATGCATTTTTGTCAATGGGTGGGGAAAGATTTTCCAAAGATGGAAATTTCCCCTTTCCCTAAAATGTGCAATTTTTAGAGGAAATTGGCCCATGTTAACAAGAAATGCGAAATTTGAGGTTTTTAGGCACTTTCAGGGGATGAAAAGGGCATTTATAAAGGGATGGGGAAGATTTTCCAAAGGTAGATATTTTCCCCTTGTCCCCAGTGGTTACGCCATCTGGCAGCATAGATCAAAGGGGAGTTATGACAGTTTTTGAAGTGGAGAAGGGGTTGAAGGGTGTTTTGAGTCTGGTCATTATAATATCTTCCTTTTTATTATTGTCTTTATTTTTTTCTTCTCTTTTTCTTTTCCTTTCCTTTTATTTTCCTCTTCTTTCTCTTTCCCGCCCTCTCCCCTCTTTCTTTTCTCTTATTACCCAGCCCGGTACGACGGCTTGGTCAGCCTGGTAAACCCCCACCCCCTCCTCCCGCGCCTGTTACGACACTGGCTTACACTCCAATCATCCCCACAATGAAAAATACTTTTCTACACCACTGGAACTACCTAATATTTCATTGGCTCTTTTTGGAATTGTTATGTAATACTATGTAACACTTAAAAAGAAGTTGTTGGTTTTTGATGTGCAAATGTTTTGACCGTAAAGTATTTTTAAGAAATGCAACCCATAATTATGATCATCAGATTCTTGTCTGCAATGGTCTTTGTTGGTCAGTGTCATTAAACCTTACCAGCCAACTGTTACATAATAGTGCATAAACTCACAGGGGATGTTCAACGCCTATCGTCATGATCACATGGTGGCTGTGTTGGGGACAACGAGCCACTTACGCGGATCTTAATAGAGGTGAACTCAATACCTTTATTCATTGAATTTGTATTCTCTTTTGTGTGCTACACATATATGAACTGATATTATGAATTTATTATTATTATTTATTGTACTTCTTTTTATTCTGTTATTTATTATGTTGAATTTGTATCCTGTTTTGTATGCTACACAATGAAATTGCATATAAATGTACTGATATTATTAATTTATTATTATATTTATGCTATACACATATATAAACTGATATTATGAATTTATATATATTATTATTATTATTATTATTGTAATTCTTTTTATTCTCTTATTTATTTCTGTTGATATATAGCAGTTTATGAAGTACAGATATGTACAGTGTATACAGTAACAACATTGATGCTGTGCCAGTGTCATTTCAACTGAAGGACACACACATTATTCTTATTCTTTATTCGCCAAAAACAAAAATACAATACAATGGTGGAATACATACACCAACCAAGTACAATAAATTGAATGAGTTGGCAGAAACACAAAAGCGAACTCAATCACTATTAGAACACAAAGTCTGTGAACCTCACTCATCCAGTTTAACGTTTATATAATATTATAAATAAAAAGGTCAGTTATAATAAAATAAAACAAAATTAATAAAATACTGAAAACAAATATATAAGTAAGTAGAATACAAAAATAGATATAACGAAATATGTAATCATTGATCAGAATTCATTTTAACTTTAAAGAAATTAAGTGCAATATATATATATATATAATTAATTAAATATAATTAAGATATTTAAACATAAAATGGTATAAATAACATAATTTTAATGTAATGTAAAACAAACTTATTTCCAATACTTTGTGAATTAGGAATTATTATGAAGGACAAATTGTTTAAGTTTACTGAGAAAGATGCGGAAATAATCAACAAGAAAAGAGTGTTTGAGATCATCATTGAAATCATATCCTAAAGTCTGGGGAATTCATGAATAGCTGAAATGTGAAGGCAATTGGTTCTTGCACGAAGGTGTTTAAAACGCAATACCTCTTGGTGACGGATATTGACTACAACAAATTGACGAATGCTTACACAGTCAACATAGCCCATAAGAGTTTTACACACAAATGATGCGAGTAGATATTGTCTGCGACATGATAGACTAGGTTGAAAATTTACGGCCACAACACGCTGCCTTGAAGGATTCTAGATGTAACAGGGATTGGATTACTGATAGACCCTAGGAAAACAACTTTCTGGGTTCTATCATGAAGAAACGAATGTATCAAGTTCCAAATTTGACCTCGTATGTTGAACTGAGAGACCAGCTTATGAAAGATGATATGATGTGGAAGCTTATCAAAAGCTTTAGAGTAGTCTAGGAATATAATATCAATTCGAGGTGATCTTGGTTTGTCAAGGGACGATGCCCATCTATGGGTCAAGATTGTTAATTGTGTGACACAGGAGCGTGATAGAAAAAAGCCATGTTGGACATCACTGATAAGGCAGTTGGTTGTAACATGACCAAATACTTCAGAATAAATGATTTTCTCAAGTATCTACAGCATATTGGGGTAAGAGAAACTTGTCTATAATTGCTGATGCAAGTTTTATTGCCAGATTTAAAAACTGGAGTGACATGGGACAATTTCCAGGCAGATGGTAATTTACCAGTCTGTAGAGTCAAACGGAAGATATTGTAGGGAGGAGAAGTTAGTACATTAGAGGAATTACGGAGTATGTAATGAGTATGTAATAAGGATGTATAGAATCGGGACCAGGGGTTTTCCGAATGTCAAGCTTACTAAATGTGTATGGACATCATTAATATCAAAATTGGCAGTTGCAAGTTCAGGTATATGGAAGGAGCATGGTAGAGGTTCAGTTAGAGGAGGTGTAGGAGTGTTGTAGGAAGATGCAAAAATGATCATTAAAACCGTCAGAAATAATAGATGGAGTAGAAACCATTTTACCATTAATTTCAAAAGAAGGAGCTGGTGATCGTTTTCGTTCGCCAAACAAAGCGCCAAAAGGCTTTTCTAGTCTTATCTCCTGTGAAAAGATTATTGACATATAAGTAAAATGATTTGTGAGTCAGGTATTTTACATCATTACCGGGCTTTTTTAAACTCTTGCCATGCATTATCTATACCTGATTGTTTAGCCTTTTTGAATAACTTGTGCTTCTTGGTTATAATTTTCTTAATATCATTTGTTATCCATGGGTGACGTTTTCTGGATTTCTTATATCGACACGGAACACAATCACGTATGACTGCATCAAATATATCAAGAAACCCTTCCCAAGATTCTTCTACACAGTCATTCATACACACTCCCCATGGAGCAAGATGAAATAATTGTTGGAGATGATCCACATCAGTCTCACGATACGCCAAGAATCGGTTGATTATATGTTTTATGTTTTTTTTAAATAAATATATTTAGAATAGCATTTAGTTTTACATATTACAAATGAAATGGCATGAAGGTCACTACCTACTGGATTATCAGTTACATTTATAGAAGAAACAAGTTCAGGTCTATTTGTAAATACTAAATCTATTGTAGTCCCCACTATGTGGTCATTAATGCTAGGTCTAGTTGTTTCATTAACAAGTTGAATGCAATTTAGTGCATCAATTGCATCAATAAAATGTTTTGGGATGCTCTTAGGCTCATCCCAGTTCAAATTAAAATCACCAACAATGAAAATGCCATTATAGATCGGTATTTCAGGTAGCACAAAAAATCATTGCTGAAATTATTCCAATATGCAATTGGCTGATTTGGAGGACAATAACATGCAACAAAGCACATTTTACAATTGTGGCCATTAACTGGAAAACATAATATTTCATATGGATCTGCAGAATCATAGTTCATTTGAACAGGAGCAAGACAGTTCTTAACAGCTACTAGTACACCACCACCCTTCTTGTCATGTTCTATCACGTCGCAAGATTAATTTGTTTTTATTACTATCAAACATAGCTGATATAGCTCCACAACATAGCATTACTTCAATAGGATTATAAATATATATTTTGAGAGAGTACACATTATGTATCAGATATATAGGAGAGAGAGGGGAAGCACACACCTGCTATAGAAATATATGTATCAGATATATATTCAGTTGAAAAATAGCTGCTATACAGCTGGAAATATCATTGATTGTAGCAGTTAAGTGATACATGAAATACATGTATCAGTATCAGTTATATAGCAATTACATAAAACATATTGCTTTGTAAAAATCAGATATTTTAAGAGAGTATATATTATGTATCAGATACATAGCAGAGAGAGAGAGGGAACTATTACACACCTGCTATAGAAATATATATATATATATATGATATAATATATCAGTTTAAAAATAGCTGCTATACAGCTGTAAATATCATTGATTGTAGCAGTTAAATGATACATGAAATACATGTATCAATTTTATAGCAGTTACATAAACATATTGCAAAGCAAGTATCATTTAAAGTGCTATATTTTTAAATATCAATGCTATAATGGTGATATTTAGGACATGAAACTGCTACAACCAGACCAATATCAATATCAATAAGTAGCATAGCTATAGCATATAATGGTGCTATAATTTGCTTTTGGGGTGCTTTACCAATGCTAGGTTGAGTTTTTTGAGTTAAGGCTAATGTAATGATATACCTCTGCTTTTTAGTTTCTCTGCATGCAATGCAATAGGAACTATTGCAACCACTCTTCTTTTTCCTTTGTTTTTTATTGTGTGTAGTATGTGTGTGCGTGTGTGTGTAGTAGACATTTATGCAAATGCGCATGCGTCAAAGAAAGTTTTCCGACATTTTGTTTTACATCGCGATGAGAAGTTCGATGTGAAGTTTCTGCAGAGTTCAGTCAGGGCTCACGCTAACCGATGGGCAAGTCGGCATGGATTAAACTATTGGTTTTACGGCAAAAAAAAAATCAACTGCTGTGGCATAGGTATTTTGAAGGCCTAAAATAAAACAAAAAGGTTTTAATACTTGCTGAAATACATGGTTTTTTTCATTTAGATCTCCATTTTTCACTAACTCCATGCGACGTTTTTTCTGTTGTATGAGTAGCATAGGTCTATGATGAGTACCGTACTCGCGCGAATAAGCGCCCCGTTTGAATAAGCGCCCCCTTCTAATTTGAATAAACGCCCCGTCAGTAATATCATAAGATTTTCTTTTTAGCAAGTCAATAATCCAATCAATCCTGGACTGTGGTTGTTGGCATGATTTGAGCTGCAGAGTGGAAACAATTCTTTTTTAGGTCAATATCAAAATCAGAATATTTCTCTTGGAAAGATGATAGCTCTGATCCCTGGACAGACAGTACATTTTCAACTTTACACTTTTTACATACTTGTCTATACCTAATCCTACTCCTCTTTTTCTTTTTCCGACCTTTAACACATTCTCATCTGAGTTTTCAAGAGAATACAATGATCCTGCAATCCTGCTAATCTCAATCGGCCGATGGCCAACAAGCTAACCACTATCCACCACCACAAATTGCATCTGCTATTTTGCTGTTATGTAAATATTCACGCATTCTTGTCATGAGCCATGTTCTCTTGAGGATTATCTTTTCCGCTTAACCACCATTCGTTCCGTCATTTTCATTCAAAAAGTGCCTCTTGAATTTAATAATTTCCCATAAGAACCCCTCGAGTTTCATCTATTTCCATAAGCGCCCCCTCAATTTCCACTCTGTTTTAATAAACGCCCCGTTTAAATAAGCGCCCCGTTTGAATAAGCGCCCCTCAGAATGTGCAAACAATATTTTAAGCGCCCGGGCGCTTATTCGCGCGAGTACGGTAGTCATATGGAGGTACTATATCCCCGACAGTTGGCTATGCAGCAATGTACCGTTTGAATGCAAATTGAAGACAAGTGAAGATATAAAGGCAGCAACAATCTAAGCCTAGCCTAGGGCCCAGATAGTATACGTTCCTGATCATTTTAACAGGCAGAAATAGAACCAGAGCTTTCGGACAACACTAGTCCTTCCTCAGTGGCGAGTGAGTGAGGGTAGAAAAAGCTAGATGGTATAAAGTGAGAATTTCATGCAAGCATGATTGGAAACAATAGTCTGGGTGAGATTAGAATAAACAGCCTAAACAAGTAAACAGGAAGGCCAAAACTAAACTTTAGAGGCAAGCCTCAATAAATAAGCCAAATGATTTATCCAGAA
>NW_022692324.1:567694-583888 GCF_011630105.1 Anneissia japonica
GGTTTTTCCCATTTGCCTTTCAAACCTATTTGCCTAATACCCTAGACCTAGACCTCAGGGAAGAACAGTGCAACAATAATGACTGAGTATCCAGAATAAAGAAAGATTTCCATCTATTTAAACAAAACTTTATAAACGCTTGCAAAACTGAACCATACATTACATCAAACTGAACCATATCATTCTATATCTTAAAAGACACGGCCTGGGATTTATAGATGCAAGACAATTTTAAGTTGATCTTTTTTTTAATAAGTAAGTTTAATAAATCCACCCATTGATCCATTATAAACCCGAAAATTTTATTTTTTGCATTTGAGAAATTGATCATTATGATTAATCTAACGAATATTCCACTGGGTTACTACATTATAACTTTTGGATTTTATGTTAATAGTGTTGTGTTCCTGGGTGGTCGTTGAGACAATAACAGGCAGACACACAGACTATCAACTATTATCTAACATAACATGTAGTTTATTCAGATATGCCAGTAGGTACCGTGGATCGGTTCCATGCGTGTGCGTGTGTCTATACACGGCTGATTCACGTCACTAACGTGACGTATCACAACATCCCCCCTCCTTTCAAAAAGCTTTACAGTTAATTCGTTATCGCTTATATAGCAATACAACGAGCTTTAAACTTTAAACAGGATGTGTTAATTAATGCTTTAAACGTTGTTTAACTGATGCCTATTCATAGTCCATATTGTGATACTAAGATAATGAAACACTTTCCAATTTCATAATCACTAATGTTATAAACATTACTATCATTCTTAAAAACATTGTATCATATTGTGATTGTTAAAGTACTGAAGTTTTTTTCAATTGATAAACGTTAACTTCATAAACATTAATATAATTCATAAAAAAAAAACGTTGTTAAACATCATAAAACTTGAATGCGATTGTTGCACATTCCGGATATTGAATTACTACTTAATGACAATGTGTATATTGTTTTGTATCTATTTTGATTGAACATATAATGACAAATTTCAGTATATTATTTTTAATGGTTATATGAATTGCTGTCGTTGTATTGACTGTTCTTTGTTGTGATTATTGTGTTCATTGATTTGTTATTCGTCTCCGAAGCGTGTTAGTCGGCGGCTTATTCGATCGGATCTGGTAATTGTGTTATACGTCGATCTTGTGCTTCTCGTGTTGGGATAGGCTGGGTTGTTGTGGTTATTATTTTTTGGTTTGGGTGGTTGTAGCTTTGTTGGATTTTCAGCAAAGTGTACGTGTCGGCGTACTGGTGTTGTATCATCGTCTTCATATTGTGATGTTGTATTGTTTGGCTCTGGTGGTATGTCTCTTGTGTCAGTTGGGTTGTCGGTTACTGGTGGTGTATTCCTGGTGTTGGTTGTGATATCAGATTCTGGTACGTCTCTGATTTCGGATCTATTCCTCCTCCACGTTGATCCATTATGTGTAGTAACCAAGTATGACCTTGGTTCTTTGCAAACGTTTGTTTTTTTCTGCAGGGATGCAAATGTTGTCATCAGGGCGTCTGACTCGCACCTTTTGACCTGTGTGCAGTGGTTTTAGTTCAGCTCCAGCATGCTTGTCATAGTATTGTTTCATTTCCTGCTGTCTTGATATAAGCTTATCATGCACGTCTGTCCTTTGGTGGATTCTTGCCAAGTGGTGACTTGGAAGCGTTGTTTTCACCAGTCGACCAAACATCATTTCTGCAGGTGATGGTAGGCCGGGTCATATCGGGGTTGCCCGGAGATGTAATAAGGCAACGTGTATGCTTTGCCTAGTCTGCGTGCTTTTCCTGATCAAAGATTTCAATGTTCTAACTGTGCGCTCTGCCAGTCCGTTTGAGCGGGGATATCTTGGAGAAGAGGTAGTGTGTTTCACTCCCCAGTTTCAGCACATTTTTTGAAGGGTTGGCCGCTGTACTGTGTTTTAGATGTTATGCATTCGAATATTTTAGATATGTAATTCAAATTTAGCCAATTTGTTTTTTAAATATTTTCATTTGTTGTTGAGTGCAAACGTTTTAATTAGTTTATAATTGTTTTTTATGTCGAATTTTGTTAATATTTCTCAATTCAACCTTTGTGTTGCCACGAAATATGTTTCGATGTGAATAAACCAGAATAAATAAATTTTAAAAAAATAAATTATTCAGTGGGTTAGTCAGTCAGGTAAAGACGGTTTCGGCCCTGCTATATTCAATCGGCCATATTTTCCTTGTTTCCAAACTAAAGAACAACATAGAGGGCTCACTACTAATATTAACGAACACAACACTGTTGTCCATCCAGTTTTTGAATATGGCATTCCCGCTTGGCTGTATTATAACCGATGTAATCTCCTGAAACTTGAAAAACTTCTACAATGCATGTCCAGAGCATGTTTTCCTATTGACATGGATGCCACATTTAGAGTTAAACCTAGTAGTCTGTCCTATGCCTATGTATTATATTTGTTGGTAACTGTCTCTGGGGGAAGTTTTAAAAAATTAATACTCACCATCCCGATAATTTTACATTTACTCATTCATTCGCTAGAATGCCTGTAAATATTCTGTTTTTAATCATTTTCCGCCGCGGGCATGGGACAGACTACCGAATAATATTAGAAATACCTTTTTAATTCATTTAAGTTCATTCCTGCAATCCAGTCATTACTGCAATGACACTGAGAAGTAGTTTTCAAAATATATTTTAAGAACAAGTAAGTTTGAACATAGCACATTTGTGGTCCCACTGGGTAGTTATTTTTTCATTAAATTTCTGGCAAATTTTTATAAACATATTAGTAAACTATTCGTTTTTAACCCTGGTGTTTGTTTGACATTTCTTTTTTTTTATTTTTAAGTTTAGTATAGTGAAAAACGGAACCCTGTGACCATTTTTCTGGGCCCAAAGTTTATCTGCTGATTTGGCATCACTAGTGTATAAATATTAAAAACATGAGCAGAGGTGAGCCTCCGGAAAAATGGCGAAACTTGTTTTTTGGCCGCCAAAATCAAGATGATGGCTCATAACTTTACTTCTACTACATGAAAAGGGTAAATCTGGAGTCTAACTATATGTTATTAGGGTCACTGAATTCAATGAGACATGGTTCAAAAACCTAGGATCGCAACTATTTTAAAATTCAAATAATTTCAAAATAATGCCATAATAATCGTTGAAAATCAAATATTCCAATATAATTCCACTTCTTGTCGTTGAAAAACGGTAAAATGTGATGTCTAATCATATGATACTGGCCACTCTGAGTCCAATAAGAATAACTTCAGTAAGCTAGGATGGCAGCTATTTTGAAATCCAAGATGGCCACCACATACATCTTCAAAAATCAAATATTTTGGTATATAATTGCATTTATCCTCGCTCAAAAATGTTAAATTTGGTGTTTAATCTTTGAGTCCAATGAACATAGTTGCAAAAAACAAGTATGTCAGCCATTTTGAAATTCAAGATGGCCGCCACAAAAATCGTCAAAATTTAAATAATTGTTATATAATTCCACTTTGGTAAGAATAACCTGGCCATATATGATACATTTAGAAAATGCCAGAAATCAAAGCTTTTCCACTGTATGGATACGAAAATTGAAAAAAAAATGAAAAATTGGAAACTTGGGTCTAATCGTATTTTAAGGCTCTCCGAGTCTAATGAACACAGTTTCAAAAAGCTAGACGGCAGCCATTTTGAAAATCAAGATGGCTGCCACAAAAACTTTCGAAAATCGAAATACTTTAGTATGTAATTCCAATTCGCCTCTATCAGAAATGATAAATTGGTGTCTAATCATATATTATTGTACTCTCAAGTTTCGATAAACATGGCTTCAAAGCTAAGATGGCAGACATTTTGAAATTCAAATTGGCCGCCACAAAAACTGTCAAAAATCTAATATTTTGATATGTAAAACTTGGTGTCTAAGCATAATATGTTATTGTGCCTATGAGTTCAATAAACAAGGTTTAAAGCTAGGATGGCAGCCAATTGAAAATTCAAGATGGTCGCCACAAAAACAATTGAAAATCGAAAATTTATTTGTTATGTAATTCCACTTCTCAATAAAACATTGCAAGTTTGGAGTCTAATCATATGTTATTGTGCCCTCTGAGGTCAATAAACATGGTTTCAAAAAGATAGGATGGCCGCCACTTTGAAATTCAAGATGGACGCCCCAAAGATTATTGAAAATCAAATATTTTGTTTGAATATTTCCACAAAATGAGTATTGTTGTACAAAAAATGATAAAAAGTTATTTTGATAGATGATTACATAAGTCCGAGTGTGCTGAAGTACTGAATCTTTGTCTGGTAGCAATCTTGCAAGTGACTTGCATTTGGTCACCCTTGGCTCTGTTGTACTTTGCTTTTGAAAGCCTTGTGTATAAACTTTAAGACAAACTGAGTAAGTTTTCAATTAAATATTTCAGAGCAATATAATCTCCACAGGATTTCAGCAGACATTTTTGCTTCTTCAGTCGAAGAAACTTATTGAAAAGTTTTTTCTTCCATATCCAAAAAAATGCAGAGTTTCTATAACAGCCGGTCATAAGATGAAGTTAAATTACGATTGCTGCAGGTTTATGACTACAAAGCCATAGAACTGGTATCTCAAATTTCCAAAGAGCACAATTCAAACTTATTAAACTCAACTTTCTTTTCTTGACTTGTAATTACTCATTAAGATTTTCTTAAATTCTTTATAATACTTAATGGACTGGTCTTGTGTGTAGTGTGTATTAGGTATTTTTTGCCTAGTATTCTCCATTTCCTTTCTTCATATTTGATCGACTCGACTCTTCTTTAACATACAATTGTTGGCTCAGGGAAGCAAAGAGGCCAAAAAAATATGCTGAAATTCTGTGGAGATTCTATTGCTCTTACAAGCTCAAACATAAAAAAACTTAGTAAATAATTAAATGAGCCAACTACCTAGCATACAATTACTTTTTATAAAAAGCTCATTAATATTATTAGACACCAAATTTGTTACAGTAACATAATTACACAAAAAAAGAAAAAAATAATTATAGAGCAAGGTATTCTATTTCAGATAAAGCTTGGGGCAGCCATTTTGAATTTCAACATGGCTGCCATCCTAGCATTTCTATGGCCTTAGAGGGCACAATATAATGTGATTAGACACCAAATTTACCATTTTTGTTTGAGGAGAAGTGGAATTATATAATCAAATATATTTTGATTTTCGACAGTTTTTGTGGCGGCCATCTTGAATTTCAAAATGGCTGCCATCCTAGCTTTTTGAAACTATGTTTGTTCAACTCAGAGAGACTAAACACATATGATTAGACCAATATTTACAGTTTTTCAAAGAGATGTGGTATCATACTGAAATATTTGTTTTTCACAATTTTTATGGCATCCATCTTGAATTTCAAAATGGCTGACAATTCAGGTTTTCGAAACATGTCTCATTGAATTCATTGACCCTATTAACATATAGTTAGACACCAGACCCTTTTTTATCTAGTAGAAGTAAAGTCATGAGCCATTATCTTAATTTTTAAAATGGCCGCCAAAAAAAAACATGTTCCGCCCTTTTTCTAGAGGCTCACCCCGCTCATTTTTTAAATTTATACCCTAGTGATGGCAAATCAGCAGAGAAACCTTGGTCCCCGAAAAATGGTCACGGGGGCCCTGTTTTTCATTATACCAGTGATGAAGAGGTAAAAATATGTTTTATAGATACTGCAGAAACAAAGGTCATATGCTCTAGTCACATTATATCTAATTATGGTGTTTTACATTGTATGCAATACTGTACTAACCTTATTTGAAAGAGATACATATGGTCACAAATCTAAATCTGGTTATGATTAAACTAATTTACAGAATTACTACATTGACGTTTTTTTACAACCTAAAAATATAGTCATGCAATACATTTTAAACAATTTAATGCATAAAGTTAAATAAGACATTTTATGAAAAATTAAAATGAAGTACACAACTTTTGTACTGTTATGAAACTAATGCAGGCCCGTAGCGTGGGGGGGGGGGAGGGGGTTACGACGACCTGTCCAAAAACTGTAGAAGGTCCGCATTTAAAAACGAAAAAATTGGTATTCGTAGATATATTTCCAATGGTTTCCAGAGTATCGGAGATACTGGTCTCAAAATTGTCCACTGCAACGAACCTCCCACAAATTAAGTCACGCTACGGGCCTGTAATGAGATGCTAACCTTCTTTAATGCACATTTTTGTTATGCAGTTAAATAAAGTTAACTCACTATTAAAAACAATCGAAAATGTTTAAGTTAAGAACAACCTACATTGGCGGATCTGGGGGGGGGGATGACTCCCCCCCCCCCCCCCCCCGGGGCCCCAGCTGCCAAGCAAAAAAAAATATTCTAGACCTACCTTTTCAGGACCTTAGCAGAAATTGTGTTTTTTAAACCTAAAAATACAAATCATCATGCAAAACTTATTATTATTATTATTATTATTATTATTATTATTATTATTATTATTATTTTTATTATTATTATTGTTGTTGTTGTTCTTTTTATTATTATTATTATTATTATTATTTATTCGGCATCAATATATACAGAAAAACATACAGACTTGAACTATCACTTACCGTACACGAAATCGCACTGTTTCTAAAAAGACGACAGGAAAAATGCCACTCAATCATGGCAGAGAGGGCGCAATATTAAATGCGCGGTACCTCCCCGTAAAGAAATATTAAGAGTGAGCCCTCCAATTAAACCTTCTCCCTGGTATCGCCATTATCCATAAAGAATTTAGTTTTGTGACCAAAACAACTTCACATGTAAATGGGTCATTTGATTGTTTTGACTTTCAGATAGACTATAATGACATCATCATAGTACATTATACTGGTGGTGTATGTAGTCTGACATCATGTCTGACAGAAAGAAAATGAAACAATCAGATATTAGTAGCTTTTTCAGGCACATATTGCATGCTGTATTTCGTATTCTGAGGTTGTTGTTGCTAACAACAAAATCTTAATCAGTTGTTCAGTATTTATACAGATTTGTTTGTAGTTACAGGTACCACACCGATGTTACTTTTGTTGACTTGTACATGACGTTCAAATTATATTTAATAATGTAAATAATTTCATTAAATAAATGGAACATACATATCATCATGACATTTTGTCATTTGCTTGTTTGCTTTGTTAAGAGGAACATTCAACTTTTTCAGCACATGTTTTCATGCATGGATTTTAATAAGATGTATTCAAGTTATGAATCTAACAATGCATGTTAACACTTTCGTTTGCATGAACTTAATAACATTTTGTGCATTAGAGGTAGGCCTAATATTTTTCAACATTTTTCATCTTCAGCCAATGTTTAAAAATATTATTCTCAGCGAGTTCTGTTATGGCTAGATACTAAGGTCCAACAGAGCCTGTCTTGGATGGGAACCCTTGTGTAAATTGTTGCAGATCCTGGCCATATCACTTAGAACTTGCTGAAACGAATGCATCTTTACTGCTTTTGTGATTAGTACAGTATGTTCAAACAACTTTTGTATTTTTAAAGGTTTACTGTTAAAGAAAAACTCTCTACTGTATTACTATAAATATATCTGTAAACGTTTCTCTATAATCTGCAGCAGTATTAGTGACTAGTGTGAATATGGCATAGTCAATGGATGTGTTAGTTATTCATAGCCTGTACTATTCCTGATTGATTTAGATCATATTGACTCACAAGAAAGCAGTGCTTTACACCAACCACTAGTAGTGGAAGTGCTCAAGATAGTTACAGTGCTGACCAAATAGGGGGAAGTTCTTCTATACCTGCAAGTGAAAGTGAACCTGCATTTGGTAGATCGAGCCATTCTGATGCCCAAAGTAGGTCCCAAGTCCACCGCTACTTGCGGTAGTCTACCGCTTTTAGCGACGACCTACCTCGTTACCGTAAGTTTACGTTGTTCTACCGCATGAAAAAAATTCTCCCGTAAATTTTTGAAAATTTGAGTAGGCTATTTAATTTTGAATATCAGCTTAGCCTAGGCCTAGGTAAAAGCATAACTCAGGATGTTAAAAAACAATCACAAATAAGTTTATTCCACTTCCTACCATCACTGTTTATAATACATTTGCAATTAATTACGGTAGCTGCTGAAAACACGGAATCAAAATACCCTTTGTTTATTAAAAAAGTCGATGCGCCCATCCTTCCGACGCCTTGGTCTGAGACCATGCCTGCAGTGTGATTTGATATCTAAACAACCCCGTAAACAACACGCCCTTTGACCCGTAGGACACGCCTACAGCTAACTTTTTGCATAAAGTTAATTTTATCGAGTTGTTTCATGAAAATAATCAAACAATTATTAATTAATAGTCGAAAATAATAAGTAAAAATATGACTCCAGCGAAGAAACGCAAAATTCATGTGCTTTTAATTCACAATTCAAGAAGTACGTTCGCCACTGGTGGCCCACCATCAAGGTCAACGAACTCAACTCCGGTAAAATTATACTGTTTGAAAGCATGCAGGCCCATGTTGTTGGTTATGCTGTAATATCGGTGAAGAACGGTGGAATGGCAGATGTTGAAAGATAGTTAAAGGTATATTATATCTTTTTAAACAGTTTTATGTGATTTTATTAAAAAATATCATACGTTCTATATTTAGTTTTGTGACTTGGAAATGGATGGTTTAGAGGCCTGCACTCGTCGTTACGAGGCCTAAGCCTAGCCGCTTCCTCGAGCCATTTTTTTTCCTGTAGGCCTACTAGCTAGGGTCTAGACTAGGCCTAGGCCAACTGCCCTTAAAATACCTTAGGTCTAGACCTCAGTTAAGGTTTTTGAAGTCAAGCAACGTACACCTAGACAAGACTATGATATTTTAACAAGAATTAAAAAAAAAATAAATTACATACATCTTGACATAATACTTTCGTTATTTTTTTGTTTACAGACTTGTTTGCCATGATTGAACTTCATCCAAATTGTGCTCTTCTCTTAGCAGCAAAGAAGCTACTACTACTACTGTTGAATACAATATATTAAACTAACAGATGCCAGAAAAGAAATTGATGTAGTTAATGATATTGATGTAGTAGGCCTAAGTGTATATAAATGAATAATCTATAATATTAGACTAGTAGGCCTACTGTACAGATTAATAGATTCCAGAATTTATGTAATTTCATGGTATTAATTTACATTGTGTAAATGAAAGCTAGAGCAAGTTAACTGTGTGTTTGATCATTGAATGTCAAGTATTTGATATGAGTAGTTGAGTATTGGCTGCAACGCAACGTGCGTTGTATTTGCAGGCGGCCAAAGGTTCCCGACAAAATTTCCTGCGAACGGAGTTCTTCAATTTGGGACCCTCACTGTCCCACGTAGTGGAAGTGGAAACTACACATAGTGAAGAACCAGACCAACTAGAAAGCTTAATAAACCAAACTGACATAGGTATCATTGTGTCTCAATGAACTGATGTGACTTTCCTGTCAGGCAATGTGAAATTCAGGTGTCTGCAACACATCCTTTTTTTTTTACTATAGATCCTTTAGATCAAATATACCTTAATCACTGTCAAGTTTTAAAATAAGCATTCAAAATGTGTTTACACTAAGCATAATTATATCCATGTGATTGTGCAGGCCAAGCTCTTCAGATAAGTTTGTGACTCAAATTGTAACACGTGGTGGTGGTGTTAGGAAGAATCTAACATTTCAACTTGCTTGGTTTACTGAATATGATTGTGTCTGATTCTTGTCGCCAACAAATGTTTGGACGAAAGCATTTTTGGCGACAGACAATTCACTGACAACCAATTTACTGACAGCCAACTCGTACGACCATGCCCATTTTGGATAATTATTTGTGGCTTTTATGCTTGAGTGTTCAGTGTATGATACTAGGTCATTTGACGAATGCCATTTTACCGACAGACTCTTGTCACCAGGAAACGTTTGGACGAAACCACTTTTGCCGACAGGAAATCCACTGACAGCCAATTTACTGACAGACAATTAGCACGACCATGCTCACTTTGCTTTCGTTGGAACACTGCCCGACATCGGTAACAAGATCAGCAAATTTGGCTACCAGCGAATTTGGCCAAATGTTCTCTTAGTCAAACAACATGTCGATTCTGCCAATTGTCTGTAGCCGTATTATCTGTTGGCGAATTAGAATTCAGCAAAACATGTCGTCACGTCAGATGTATATTTTTATGGTTCTTAATTATTAAATAATAATAATAATAATAATAATAATAATAATAATAATAATAATAATGATAGTGATAATTAATGTATTGGGACAGTATATTTCAATATTAATTCCTTTGGAAATTACTATATTATCTGGTATTCCACAAAGTGAATGAAAACTATGTCAAGAAATGCATGGCGGAGATGAAATGAATTGAGTATTCTAAATTTAATTTTTACAATTGGGAATATCCATAATTATTTGAAAAGGTAATGTATGAACAATTTACATTTATGTATTGCATGGGAAACATAAACTATAGTATCAGTGATTTTTATTAGGGAAAGGGCAGAGTCTTGTTACATGCATTTGGTATGATGCTGCAGTGGTGCGCTTGGACCGCCACCTCATTATCGTTCACAAATTAAAGGTATTGAATTGCGGTACAGTACTGGTATAGGCCAGTAATACAGGTATCATTTTAAAGATTTTCACAGTTCATTTTAGCCTTTAAAACACACTAGTCGGGGTCGGATTCATTCTCACTAAGGTGGTGGTCTCCACCATTACTACGAAATGTAGTACTGTACCTAGAAGCTATCTATGTTTTGTTTTTAGTGGCGTAACGCTCTTGTATGAAGGTTTGCAGGGCCACTGACAATTAGTTGCCTCTCCAATTGTGTCTTCTCTCCAAGCACTCTGATCCAAAAGGAAAATTTATCATCATATTTACGTTTGAGATTACCATTAGGTGTTAAATCACAATTTTTTTACCTCAGCCACCAACCATAGTGGGGATGATGTGTTTTAGATTTCCAGGTCAAAATCCATCCCTGGGCCATTTTATTTTGAAATTGTGGATCTGCCACTGGACTACATATTTTGTATGGACAGCTGTTTGGACCACCTCTACAGCCTCTATACTGCCCTCATTGAAGCTTTCAAGATTAGGAGAGCTTGTTTTACCATGAACAATCTTTTTGTATCATTAAAAAACATAGCATGAACCAAAAATGTTTTTAAGATTTTATAGTATAGTCCTCAGATCCCACCATGGGTCTTCACCCCCTGGACAACTACCAGGGCCCCTAGCATCTGTCTGTTCGCTCAGCTCACTGATTTAACGCTAGCTTATTAGTGCCCCCAACAACATGCACCGCCAGGGTCCCATATACTCTGTGACGCCACTGTTAACAGGAGAGATGGCTAAGAGGTAGGGATTGGACTTGCGTGTGAGATGGTCTGAGTTTGAGACCTACCAGTGCCACGTAATTGTTTACATCCTTGAATCAGGTTCCTATTCCATTACCTGGACGAGATGTTCACTGCACTGTAATGTTGTTGAACATTTGTTTATAGCATAATAATCACCATTCTGGTCTTCCACCCTCTATTGTTAATAACTTGCTATATTGAGGGCGTTATTCAAATAGAACAGCCATCATCTTGGTAGTCTCTTTTTCCTCGGTCTCAGTCGCCTCATGCATAATGTAAGCTCATTAGCTGTCATGAATATTTATAATCAACTGGAAACTTCTCGGCAAACTGCAAATTTTCTAGGCAAGTGCGGTAATATCAGTACAATCTGTTTTATAAACACTACATCTTTCTGGCAACAAGTTCAATACTGTTCCCACAACATGTCGTTAATAGAAAAAATGCAAAATGTTTCGGGTGAAGCTTTAAAATGGTCGTCTAGACAGATTTGAGGCCTACATTGCAGCTAACGATATCAATGATGATAAGCGTGTAGCAACGTTGATTACAGTAGTAGGACAGTCCACCTATCAGCTGTTCAAAAATTTATGTGAGTCTGACAAGCCTTCTGCGCTGTCGTATGATGAAGTGAAAGATAAATTAAACGATTATTTTGTACCTAAACCATTAATCATTGCAGAACGTTTCCGTTTTCACAAACGTGACCAGCGGGCAGGAGAGACCATCACTGTGTACCTAGATGAGCTTCGGCGCCTGTCAGCACACTGTGATTTTGGCACTACTCTCACAGAATCATTGATGTATGTGGCCTAACAAATTCACAAACACAAAAACGTCTGTTAGTGGTAGCAATGGACACTGCAATGAATACACAGCACAGTTACAGAAATCCAAGGTGCAAAGTGATGAAACTGCTAACACTATCACCAAATCATTTAAAAAGGCAAAAAAAAAACACAAAAAAAAACACAAAAAAAAAACACAAAAAAAACCCAAAAACCAATCACCTAAACCTATGAAACAACATGCAGCAAGCGGCAGTACACATAGAGAATCTCCAAACACATGACATAACTCTATCCATTAAAATGGTGATAGCCTAATTGACGGCGGTTGTGCAGTAGCTGACAGATACAGAAATCTTAAATCTTGAATTTGATCGACAACGATTACGTTACATTAGAACACGTGAGTTCCTCTTGTAGATATCGTATGAGCTACCAAGAATTGTGAAGAGGAAGGCGGACAGAATAGAGTGTGTTAACAAGTGTATCCGGTTTTTAGGAAAGGAGGAATTCCTTAACACCGCCACAAATGCACAAGGCGAAGTAGTCAATAAGTTACACGAAAAGAAACTTAAAGCAAGTGTGGGTACAAAATTGTTTAGTTTGTATTATTGGGCCACGTATAAATTGTCGATCTTCCAGACCGTTTATTTTTTTCAACTTCAAGTTTTCGTATGTATGGTACAAAGGGATACCAATTAGCCTACTTCTTGTACACAATCTGGTGTTCACATTCAGACAAATTTCAATAGCGTTTTCCATGGTTTTTGTACCCCGCTTTTCTGAAAGTTTTGCTAGTTACGTAATCAAATAATTGTGCCATTATTATTGTCACGATCTGATAGTGTTTGATCATGTACAAAATTGTGAGGCATTCCATTATACTATACGTGAAAATAATGAAGTGACATGTAAATTAAGTTTTTCATTCCTGATGATGAGATAATGTATGTCGAAACATTACGAAGATTTTGAAATACATCTAAAAATTATGTTAGACAATATCGAACTTATTAAACTGAATAATAATTGTTATTTTCTTATAGACTACATTGCAAGAAGATTCAAGCAATTTGGTGGGGTAGCCAAGATTCTAGAGATAGTTGGAAATAGATTGCAGAGAGATACAGTGCCTAGCTAGAGAAAAGTAAATTAGTAAAAATATACAGTATCGAAATTAAAAATAATATAATGTAAAACAATATACATATATAGTTAAGTGTCTATTCTTTAATTCCTGGCACCGAAACCTAGACCCAATATAGTTTAAGTAGGTCCATGGTTTAAGATTTACTTTAGATACAGTTTATTATTGATATTAAATAAATGTTCGTTGTAAGTTACACAACGCTAGTCCTTTGTCTTTCTTTTGTCTCAACTAACCAACAAAATGTTAATGATAATAAACATTGCTGATGGTGATCATGGTGATGACAACATATGTAGGAGCTATATAAATACAGTTTTATTATTAAATAAATATTCAATATAAATTTAAGACCTTGTCTTTCTTTTGTCTCAACTATCCAAAAAAAAAAAACATGTTAATAATAATAATAACTAATAATGATGATGATTATAATAAAAATAATGGCGGTGATGGTGATCATGATGATGATTAACTGTGGTTTTAGAGCTTTCATAAGTTACACAACGTTTGTCTTTGCCTTGTCTCAACTAACAATATACAAAATACACAGAATGTATTTCAATTGTACCTAAATGGCCCACTCAGCCGTGGTTCAGACGATTGCTTCATAACTTAATTGAACCACCAATTAAATCAAAACGTTGAATTTGCCAATGACTAAGGAAATCCATCCATCGGCTACTATATTGAATCTTTTGGCTTGCGGATTATCAGGGAAGCGTTGGAGACAAGAGGAATTTCTGATGAAGTAACCAAAATCAACTTGCAGTCATGGAGGCCAGCCTCTAGGAATCATTACATTTCAGCCCTACTTAAATGGTTTTTGTAGTGAACGGGAGGCTGATCCATTTACACCAGATGTAGATGTGTTTTTACATGGGTTATTTAGAGACGGACCGAGTTATAGTTCTGCAGTGACAGCTTGAAGTGCTATTAATTCAAAGAGATGTAGGTTGCCGGCACAGGGTTGCAAAATACTATAATTAATAAAATATTCATGAAAGGAGTGTTTAGCCTGACTTGGGATGCCATGCTTGAGTTCTTTAAAATGAAAAAAGAACGAGATGCCACTCAAAGTGAGGAACAGGCAACACAAATGAAGACAAGAGATTCACAAAATGCAATTCTCAGTATGATGCAGCAACAAATTAGATAACCAGGCAGCAAATTTCCACTTACAACAGGCAGATGGAGTTAATGCTGATAGATAGATACTACTGTATTGTCATACCTTGACTTTGTTTCCTTCAAGTACATTACTTTCTACAATCATAAATGTTATCTGTCTACAGTTGTCGTTTCTTTCTTGGTGCATGTGCCTCTGTGTGATAGTTTCTCTTTGAAGAGGTATCGAAACGATAGACGATGCAGTTCAAGTCTGTAATTCGGTCAAAAGGAATAGTTGTACCCATACAGAAAGGCAACGATCTAGACAATCCAATGAATTATCGCCTTATTACATTATTGTCTATATTTAGTAAAGATTTTGTTAAAATAATTGAAATTAGGATAAGAGAAAGAAGTTAAACAAATGATATCAGAGGAACAAGTGGGTTTTAGAAAAAATTATAGTACTACTAATAATACATATACTTGAAACATTAGTCTAAAAGGCATTACAGAAAAAGAGGGGTAAATTGTTTTGCGCATTTATTCAATTTAAACATGCTTTTGATTGCATAGACAGATCACATTTTATTTTGAAAATTATGTGATTTGAATATTCCTCTAAATGTTGTTAAATTAATACAATCTATGTACACAAACACACATTAAAATATAACACCCCATGGTTTGACAAATAACATCGACTATCACGGAGGTTTAAAGCAAGGTTGTCTTCTCTCTCCTGTTTTTTAAATTCTATTCCTACATGACTTGAAAGAAAACTTAATAAAAGAAAATCTTCATTATTGTTCAATTGATAATAATATTATATCACATCTATTATTTTCAGATGATTTAGTTTTGTTTTCTTACTCCAGAATCAGTTTACAGCAACAATTCAATTGCCTTAAACAATACTACGATATTAACAAACTCGAAATAAAAAAATTTAAAACGAAAGCTATGGTGTTTCGAAATGGATAAGTGTTAGGAAGAGATGATAAATGGTATATCGATAGGGATAAGCTTGAAATTGTTAAAGAATATAAATACTGTATCTAGGTTTTCATTTTAATTTTAATGGAAAATGGAGCATCATGTCAAAAAGGCAGGCAGAAAGGGGGAAACGAGTATTGTTTAACGTAACAAATAAAATATCAAATTTACTGTTTACATCTGCAGAAATACAACTATTTGAAAGACAAGTAATTCCAATATTATTGTAGGGGTCTGAACATTGGGGAATATAAAGACTAGTCTGTTGTCTTATGTCATATTTTTTAACTTTGTCATTTTTTGTGGGTAGATTCTTGGCAAACATTTCTAAAAAATAACTAAAAAATCACTGATTAAGAAAAAAATGGGTGCCAGTATTTTTTTTTTTTTTATTCACTATAGGGCCTCCATTTTTAATTTCAAAATTGCCGCTGACAAAAATTAGTTTTTGACAAAAAAAATTGCGAATAGATCATCATTATTCATTTATATATCATACAATAGTCATTTTATTTTATCTGACATCATAGTATAAAGGGATTGGTGATGCTTTAGGAAGAAATAAAAGAGCACAAAAAATATATATATAATATATATATAAATGTATATATATATTATATATATCATATATAATTATATATATTATATATATTACATAAATTATATAAATATATATATATATATTATATTATATATATATCATATATATTAGAACTGGAGGTCGCTGGAACAGAATGTTGCTACTCGGAGTTTCACGCT
>NW_022692324.1:584017-585017 GCF_011630105.1 Anneissia japonica
ATTTGACTATTATTTTCTAATGGTCTACCCGCTGCTACTAGTTATTACGTAGCTTTAAAAATGTGAGCCGTCAAGTTATATGAAGACTAGTCTTAGACTCGTAATTATATCGTACGGTCCTCTGTAGTCTAAAAGCGGCATGACTCTCGTCGAGACATCGACACATTGCGGGCTCGATTACCACCAGAGAGAGTTTAAATCTATGCTGTATTATAATTCATTTAAAGAGTACATTTTCGATGATCCCGTTTTGTCGTCAAATACTTAAGAAGAGGGTGTAACATACATATTGCATTTGCGGTGCATCCTCGCATGCGCAAAATGAGTGTGAAGGATTGTTTTAATAGGATTTGAATTTCCAACAAAAAGACCTTTATGGCCGGCGTCTGCATAGTTAGTAGATATTATCAATAATATAATCATCTTATGCGGCTTCCAATCGACGTGAAAGGGTATACAATCTTTGGATTTGTGTTGTGTTTATGTAGCTGCCATAATACTCCGAGACAATTTTCCTTTGATTGTTTACCACTAAGTTTTTCGAGCCAGATTATTGAGTGGTCATAAACATTAAACCTATTCAGCAATTCTTCAAGACATGGAT
Source organism: Anneissia japonica (assembly GCF_011630105.1). Taxonomy (NCBI): domain Eukaryota; kingdom Metazoa; phylum Echinodermata; class Crinoidea; order Comatulida; family Comatulidae; genus Anneissia; species Anneissia japonica. The sequence goes on from NW_022692324.1 coordinate 584,622, forward strand.
TCGATGAATTTTCTAAACAAGGGTGGCAATCCGTGAAAGTTCGAAATTTAATGAAACAAAGTCGTGTCTGTATCCCCCGTCTTTTTCGAGAATGTAGGAAAAATGGCTCCGGTAAAATTGGCCCTGGTAAAAATGGCCCCAATAATAAAATTCTGTATCAAAACTGATTTTTTTTTAAATGATTATATGCATGATTTTAACTGGAATGATTTAGTTTTCAAAAACAACCAGAACATCAAATAAATTGCTATTTATATTAAAATTTTTGTAGGAATTACATATTCCAAAACAAAATTAAAAATAACATTTTTATTTTTTTTAAATAAATTTATGATTTATATTATATATATATATATATATGTATTATACATTTGTATTATATAATATACATTTATA
>NW_022692324.1:596991-616876 GCF_011630105.1 Anneissia japonica
GTATAATAAAAGTAAACAATCAGTAAGTCTTAATATCTAATACCTTAGTGTCCAAATGAAAAGTCAATAAATAATAAGCTTGACTTTTGTTTACTGGTCTAGGAATCAATACAAATTTGTTTCTTGAAAAATGATATATTGTCTTTAAAAAATAGTTGAAAGTTTTATATTTTCCCAATATTGTTTTTTGATTGAAGTGCAATGTTAATGCCCAATATTATTATTATTTTAATATTGGAATTTGACACAAATGCCACAAAAACAAAACCTGGTTTACAATTTAATTTAGCAGAACTCGGAAAATTTTCTTACACATTTATTAGGCTGCCTCTACATGCAGGCATTTTCCTTTGTAGAAAGTAACAGTTTGTCATTAGTATCTATGAATGTACTGTAGGAATATAAAGAATGCTGTATGACTTGGACACACATTTGGTAAGGCGAGACTTTTATATATTGTTTTGTAAACTTCGTTAAAGATCATCAAAGTGCCGGAAAAATAACAATGAACTTTTTTTTTTCGTATTTAGCAAGTGGTTTTGCCAAACATATCCAGACAGAGAAAATAAAAAGAAAAATTTAATAGTGAATGTAAATAGTGTAGTATTGGAATGGTTAAATGATTTAATTTCATATAATTAGGAGGAAATATAATAAATATCTTGTATTTGGAGATTTCAAGACAGTGGCAGGCGTAATAACAAATTTTAAAAACACCTAGGTATTTTTTTCTGGAATTTCCATTTTTCGTGGCAGCGGGTGTGCTAATTGAACAAAAAGAATATTTTATTTTTATTTGACATTTGACAGTTTGTGCGAGAGATGAATTTGCGAAACAAGGTATAAAAAAGTCTCGGCTAGTTGAAGTAAAATAACAAGTAAGCCACTGCAATCAGGTTAATCCTTGGGTCTTCACCTCCTGAAAAAGTACATTTACATTTCTTATGTCTAAATTTAATTTTATAATATTTTAGTCTGCAGCCAAAATAAATGACATTTTTCACCACTCTTTTTCATATGTTTCCACTATTGACCTAACATATCTACATGCATTTAGGGCCCTGTAGGAGCCCTAGTGGGTTCAAGAAATAGAGCATCTGGGGTAAACCTATGAATTCTTTTCATTAAATATGTTCCTCAAATACATGTCATCTGATTTTATATAATATGTCTCCGTGCAGAGAGTACTACAGTGACACAAAATGATTTCAACGAGGTGCCATTTTCTCCACTGACAAACCATTGATCCCAATTTTTAACGTAATGATTAAGATATTGCATCTTAGATTTTCTTTGTAAATTTTAGTTGATGATTAAAATAAATGTGTGTTCGATAAGTAATAATGCGAGCTTTTGTGTTTTTAGTACATTTTGATGGTAAATTATTAGGTTTTAAAATGCCTATTCCAGATAGCATATTCTAATGAAGTCATTCAGGCGTAATGAACGGTAACCTGCGTTTGATTGAAAACAAATGTGCAACCTGCAGGAGAACTCTATATATAACAATATTAATAATAATAATAATAATAATAATAATAATAATAATAATAATAATAATAATAATAATAATAATAATAATAATAATAATAATAATATTGATGATGAGGATGATGAAACCAGATTATGAAGTCATTCAGGCGTAATGGACGGTAACCAACGTCTGATTGAAAACAAAGGTGCAACCTGCAGGAGAACTCTATATATAATGTTTGTGCCGATTAACCATTCAGACACGTGCACAACTCTGGATGAAATATATCGTAGTGCCTTTTTTTTTAATGTCTTGCAACTACTGGCATAGTTTGAGTACCTATTTATGTCCATTAAAATATCATAAAAGACAAATTGTACAGTAACACGAGTCTAGAAAATATTTGACGAGGACGTGTCACACTACAAAAGCAACACATGCGAGAAATCATTATTCTAATTACAATAGCACAGTACAATGAAAGGAACAGAATATAGTATTTAGTATGCACTATGTAAGTAGAACATACCACTTCAGGGAGTGTGGCTGATAAAAACGTGTACCGTATGTTCTATAATTATAATTGGATAAAATATATTATAAAATGACGATGTTAATCACAAAAATAATATATTCAGTTTCATTTTTACATTTGCAGATTGAAGGGGAGAGTGGCATTGGTCACCTGGTACTTATCTAACCTCAATTTGGGATTAACTTTCGTGCGTCGAACACAATATGCCTATAAAGCTATTTAAAGAAAACACTCTCTCGCGGAAATGTGTGTTTCACCTGCTAAACGTACCTTTAAATACATCACAGAGGATGGAAAAGAGCTGATATGGTCTCCAAATACTTATATAACACTAATATGGAACAATATAGTGCAATACAACTTAAAATTGTTTAAAGGAAAAAGCACTCTCTCGCGGAAATTATGTTATCACAACACACAGCACCTTTAACTACACTCGGGCTACAGTCAACGTTGGCACTGGTCATCTGGTAGTTACCTAACCATAATTTGGGATTAAATTTAGTGCGTCGAACACAATTTAAAGCTATTTAAAGAAAACGCTCTCTCGCGGAAATGTGTGTTTCACCTGCTAAATGTACCTTTAAATATCTTACAGGGGACGGAATAGAACTCATACGGTCTCCCAATACCTATCTAACACTAACATGGAACAATATAGTGCATTAAATACGATTTAAAACTGTTTAAAGGAAAAAGCACTCTCTCGCGGAAATTATGTTATCGCAACACACAGCACCTTTAAATACACTCACGGGCTACAGTAAACGTTTGCACTGGTCACCTGGTACTTACCTAACCTTAATTTGGATTAAATTTAGTGCGTCGAACACAATTTAAAGCTATTTAAACAAAACACTCTCTCGCGGAAATGTGTGTTTCACCTGCTAAATGTACCTTTAAATACCTTACAAGGGACGGAATAGAACTCATACGGTCTCCCAATACCTATCTAACACTAACATGGAACAATATAGTGCATTAAATACGATTTAAAACTGTTTAAAGGAAAAAGCACTCTCTCGCGGAAATTATGTTATCACAACACACAGCACCTTTAAATATACTCACAGGCTACAGTAAACGTTTGCACTGGTCACCTGGTACTTACCTAACCTTAATTTGGATTAAATTTAGTGCGTTGAATACAATTTAATGCTATTTAAAGAAAACACTCTCTCGTGGAAATGTGTGTTTCACCTGCTAAATGTACCTTTTAATACCTTACAAGGGACGGAATAGAACTCATACGATCTCCCAATACCTATCTAACACTAACATGGAACAATATAGTGCATTAAATACGATTTAAAACTGTTTAAAGGAAAAAGCACTCTCTCGCGGAAATTATGTTATCACAACACACAGCACCTTTAACTACACTCACGGGCTACAGTCAACGTTGGCACTGGTCATCTGGTAGTTACCTAACCTTAATTTGGGATTAAATTTAGTGCGTCGAACACAATTTAAAGCTATTTAAAGAAAACACTCTCTCGCGGAAATGTGTGTTTCACCTGCTAAATGTACCTTTAAATACCCCACAGAGGATGGAAAAGAGCTGATATGGTCTCCAAATACTTATATAACACTAATATGGAAAAATATAGTGCATTAAATACTGTACAACTTAACATTGTTTAAAGGAAAAAGCACTCTCTCGCGGAAATTATGTTATCACAACATAAAGCACATTTAACTACACTCACGGGCTACAGTAAACGTCGGCACTGGTCATCTGGTAGTTACCTAACCTTAATTTTGGATTAAATTTAGTGCGTCGAACACAATTTAAAGCTATTTAACGAAAACACTCTCTCGCGGAAATGTGTGTTTCATCTGCTAAACGTACCCTTAAATACCTCACAGAGGAAGGAAAAGAGCTGATATGGTCTCCAAATACTTATATAACACTAATGGAACAATATAGTGCATAAATACAACTTAAAATTGTTTAAAGGAAAAAGCACTCTCTCGCAGAAATTATGTTATCACAACACACAGTACCTGTAACTACACTCACGGGCTACAGTAAACGTTGGCACTGGTCATCTGGTAGTAACCTAACCTTAATTTGGGATGAAATTTAGTGCGTCGAACACAATTTAAAGCTATTTAAAAAAAAACACTCTCTCGCGGAGTGTTTCACCTCCTAGACGTACCTTTAAATACCTCAGGCATGATGGAAAAGAGCTGATATGGTCTCCAAATACTTATATAACATTTATATGGAACAATATAGTGCATTAAATACAACTTAAAATTTGTCACGTGGTACTTACCTAGCACATAATAATAAGGTCTGTAGTTTTACCATGAAGGTAGTCATATTTATAACATAGTGAAAATGTGTTACAATCGTCTGACTCAGTCTATTGTTTGATTAATTAATGCAAATGGTCAGAGGCCTACCGTATTGAACAATAAATTTTCAGTAGTTAGAAGGATTTTGAATAAAAGAACTATAACAATAATAAGTAATACTGATGATAATGACGATACTGCTACTGCCATAGGCCACTAGGCGGATTCAAGGAGGTGGGGGAAGCCGCCTGGGCCCCCTAATTTTTCCACAAAAAAAAATAAAAAAAAGGAAAATTTGAGTCAAATTTTGAGTCTAAGAGTGCAGTGCCATTTCCTAACAGTTCTGAAGTGCCATTATCATAATTTTCCATCAAAGTCCTTCTCCGGGCCACTTCTATTTCAAATTCCTGGATCCGCCACTGACTGCTGTAGTTGCCACAATTACAATAACAACACCACAATTATATTGAAATATAAAGTTAAACATATCATGATAACCAGTGGCGGCACTGCAGAGGGGCTAATTGGGAGTAGAGTTCCCCGTCGGGATTGCATGAGGTCTGGTTCTACCCCCAATCCCAGTTGGGGACGAAGAGAGTTTCGCCGGAGTAAAAATAAAGAAGGTTTAAAGAAGTTTATGTAAAATGTAAATTAATTTAATATAGCCCTATAACAGTAAAATAATTAATAAAATAATTCTCAACGGTCATGAACATCATCCTTGATACTGTATTCCAGCAGAGGACCCCGTCATCATCATTTTTTCATACTCGCACTTTTACGAAATCATATTCATTAACCATTTTGAGAGGGTCATCCCCTCACATTCGAATTTTTTTAAATTTGGAATTAGTAGACTTCTGGACGATCTTAGGTGGCCGCCTGAAAAAAAATTAGGCTTCAAATAGAAAGTGTATGTTTTACCAGAGTACACGAAGAGCACACACGCAAGACGAGTGACCATTATTTTTTTTCCCACAGTAAAAGAAGGGGGTGGCTAGCCACTCTATTAACCTTCCCCCCTGCCCCTTCAGACCCGCCACTGATTTACAGACCAGTGCTGGAAAGCACATTTGAGCATCTAAGAAAAAAAATATTAATCACCTTGCACAAAAAAATAATCACCTTGCACAAAAAAAAGAGACAGGAGACAAATAAACCAGGACATTTTCTGTCACAACATTTAGTCTGCTTTATCAAGGCCTTCACCCTGCACCCCCGAATACAGAACCTTTCTGTATCCACTCGCCCCAACCATGACTACTTAGTTACCCAGGGTTGTCCACCACCTCTAACAACTGAAACCGACGTTGAAATATTGTAGAGGGCAGCAATCATAAAAGTGGTCAATCATTTATGTCGAAAGTCAATTTACCTTCGCGAAAATGGTATCGCCCAGGTTAATCTTTTGCATTAATGATTTTGCAATATCTGGCTACTTTTGGCAAAGCGTGGCTGACTTAGCCTCGCTGCCGGTCTGCAGCAGGATGCAATTGGTAACTTTGGGAGTTAACACGTTATGTCGTTGATCACGAAGAGAACTACCATGTTCTAGAGGGCGTCCTTTAAATGACGGTAAAAGGCGTTCGTGGCGAACGCGTGCTGAGTCTCTATAACGCGTGTTCGAATTTCGAACGCAATTTTGGTCGAGTTAAGAACGCTATTCGATTGTCAATAGAGCGCCCCCTACCTCGTGGTAGTAGTACCCATCATGCCTAAACCGGATTTACTTTTTTCCGCCATCTTTAATTGCTACATCATGACCATAGAGATATAATAAGAATACTAGAGCGCTAACTGCAATGTATTCGATGTTCGAAATACGCAGAGCTGTGTGTACCATCCAAGATGGCTCCCATAGATTTAGCCAATCAAATTTCGCCTAAGCGCCATCATTTGCAATTGCGCCCTCAATTTACACAGAAAGTTCAGTACATAGAGATATAATAAGAATACTTGAGCGCTAACAGCAATGTATTCGATGTTCGAAATACGCAGAGCTGTGTGTGTGTGTACCATCCAAGATGGCTGCCATAGATTCAGCCAATCAAATTTCCCCTGAGCACTATCATTTTCAATTGTGCCCTCAATTTACACAGAAAGTTCAGTACAGCTAGTTACCCGTATTTTGAAACTCGAGCGTTGCGGTGTATGGGTGTAATGTACACGATTTTAATTCTTTTTAATATTTGAATAAGATGCTCTACTTGGCCTCTTTTTGGCTACGACAGTTTAATAATTTGTCATTATGAATGCTAATTATCATTAATGAAATAATATTCAGTCAGAGGGCTTATTTATGGTAATAATTTGTATACTAAGCCTGAAGGTGGCGCTTTCTTACGGCAGCCATCTTGGATGGTACACATACACAACTCTGCATTGCTCCGCCATCTTGTCAGCACTCTAGTTGTTTAAAAGCTCTATGGTTCAGTATAGCTTGTTGTGAAACTCGAGCGTTGCGGTATATGGGTGTAATGTACACGATTTTAATTTTCATTCCTTGGTACTTTATTTTTGAATAAGGTGCTCGTTTTGGCTACGATAGTTTAATAAATTGTTATTAATATTACTCATTATCATTAATGAAATAATAGTCAGTCAGAGAACTTATTAATGGTAATACCGTAATATGTATACTAAGCCTGAAGGTGGCGCTTTACTACGACGGCCATCTTGGATGGTACACATACATAACTTCGCCGTTTTGTCAGCACTCTAGTTGTTTAATAGCTCTATGATCATGACATAGTGTCTACGCCCCCGTTGGGGGCAGTAGACACAAAAATGCTCCACTTACACAAATAATGCTCCAAAGCTCACATATTATGTGAGCCGTCAAGTTGTATGAAGAGTCTTAGATTCGTAATTATATTGTACGGTATAAGACCTAGATTATATAAAATAGACCTAGATTATATGAAATAGAAAGATTTCTATATGATAACAACATTGATATGTTTGGAGTTTCTGAAACCTTTTTAAAGAATGAATCAGGAATTAATTTTAGCAAATATAATTGGATTGGTAAAAATAGAAAAGAAAAGGGAGGGGTGGAATAGGTATTTTGATTTTAGAAAGAACAAAATTAATCTCTGATAACTACCTTAATTCAATGAATGATAATTATGAACGGCTATGGGTTACAATTAGTACAAGTAATGATATAAAGCATTTATATGTAGCCGCATAGCTTATTTTCCAGTATAGACCTAGAAGGCGTTAATCCGAATTTAACTAATAATATGTACAATCATGTTACTATCAGAAATAATAAGAATAGAGATTAATGAAGATGAGCCATGTATACTAATTATGGGTGATTTTAATGCAAGAATTGGCAACATAATACCCAATGGCGACCATACTATTAATTCAAATGGTGAAAGACTTTCAGATTTTCAAAATAATGCAAATCTAACTATTATAATTTGCACAACCTTTTTGCGAGGGAAAAATAACTTGGTGTAGAGGAAATCAACAGAGTACAATAGATTATTTTCTCTGCTCTAAATCTGCTGTTAAATACATTCAAACACTCATCATTGATGAACAAAGAAAATTTGGATTAGGAAATGACCAGAACATTCTATGGTTGACTCTAAATATAAACTTGAATAAACAATGTGCAAATAAGCGTAAATTAAACCCCTTATGGGGCATTAAACATAAGATTATACTGCTTACCAAGAAAATCTGCAAGAAAAATTCCTAAACTGAAATACAAACGATAGAAATGATGTTGATTTAATTATGGGACTCATGGAAAACTATTGTGACTAATGCAGCTACTGATGGAGTTGGGGTTAGAACCTTAAAGCAAAAACAAAGGCCATGCTTTAATATAGATATCGATATTGCTATTAAAGAGAGAAAAAAGGCTTCACACCTCCACCGACAATGGGTTAAAACCATGAATAATGATGTACAAGTTGGACAAGCTAATAATAGGCCTACTTAGTAGAAATGATACAGTAAATAATACTATTCGACAAAGCTAACAATAACAATACTAACATCAATAATAACATTAACAATAATATAGGTGAAGACCTTTGGCGGTCGTACCAGGAAAAACGCAATCATGCTAAAAGACAGATTAAAGAAAGAATATCAACAGCGTGTACAAAAATCTGTTGATATTGCAAACCAAGGTTGTACATCTTGTAAAGATTTTTGGGAAGGTATTAAGAGGAAATAGAAAGAGTAAAGAATTGGAATGCATTAAAATACCAGGTTCAGATGAGATAATTGCAGATAAAGATAAAATTTATTTAACAGTTAAAGAGTATTGGGAGAACCTTGGTACAAATAATATAGTCTTGAATGACTAATATCTATCTCACAAATAACTATGTTAAAAAAATCAGAAGTGAACTCAAGGAACAGCCTTGTCCTGATGATACGGAGCAAAACTTTCTGTACGATATTGTGCTTGATTTTGATACTGTTGAAAATGCAGTTAATTTTGCTAAAAACAATAAAACCCCTAGGTTGGATGGAATTACAAATGAATTATTAAAGAATGGAGGAAAATCCATTATATTATCGCTACTTATTTTATTTGAAAAATGCACTCAACTAGAACAAATAACACAAGAAATTGAACAATGGTATAATTAGACCTATAATTAAAAAGGGAGATCCTAATGATCTAATCAATTATTGAGGTATTACTTTAACGTCTTGCATTTCTAAAATTTTCAACAGAATTGTATCTATGCACATATTAAATTACTAATATGTGCATATTAGAGGGTATGGATATTTTATCGGAAATTCAGGGAGGTTTTCGTGCTTTTCGCAGATGTGAAGATCACATATTTACTTAAAAAATTGTAGCAACTTGTCGCTTAAAAGAAAATAAAACTACACATATCGCCTTCCTGGATTTCCGTAAAGCTTTCGATAGTGTTCGGAGAGATGGATTACTAAAATCTGTCTGGCTATCAGGCATTAGAGGTAAAGTTTGGAGGTTAATAGATAAACTACCGTATATGAAAAAGTACCTAACAAGTAGTGTACAGGTGGGTAGAATTGACACAGATACATTTGAAATTCATCAGGGGGTTAAACAAGGCTGCGTATTATCACCAATTCTATTTAATATTTGTATCAATGAATTAAATTACTTGTTCCACATGATTTGGTTGTAAGGATTGATGGAAATTGGTTAGGTGGTTTATTCTGGGCAGACGATATCGCACTGCTTGCAAACAATGAATTTGAATTGAACAAAATGCTGGATTTAGCCTCTACTTTTGCCAATGAATGGAAATTTCATTTTAATTTTGAGAAATCAAATGTATTAGTAATTGGAAAATGCATCAATAAGGAGAAAAAATTGAAATTAGGAAATGGCTATATTAATGAAGCCGATTCATATAAATACTTAGGTGTGCTTATTTCTAGAAATTTAAATGATCACAAACAATTTGAAAATGTTGTGAAGAAAGGTAATACTTTGATTGCTTATATCAAGTCTATTATTGACAATTTCGATAATTTCAATAGGGTATATTTTAGTGATATCCTTTGGAGAACAATTGCCCTCCCTTCAATTAATTATGGATCAGATGTATGGTGTACCACAAATAAATCAGACATAAATAAAATAGAAAACTTGGCTGGATACCAATTCAAATCATGCATGATGTTTCTTGAGTTAAATATTTTGGTCGCTTAATTAAAATGGAATCATATAGCTTGCCAAAAATACTTCTCAATGCAACTAAACTCTTTGATTGTGATCCTAAAAATTTTCGTTTCAAGTTTATTAAATGTATTTATGATATCTTTCCAAAATGTGAATCAAAAGACCTTCTAGAATACCTATTTAAGAATTGTGACAATACATATTGGGTTAATCCTTTAATTGATTAAATAAAAGGAATATTTAATAATGAATGGAAAGAGAATGTTGCTGGTAAGACATCTCTCACAGACTTTGTTCTATTTAAGGACACATAAAAATTGAAAAATATTTATTAGATAAATTAGCTTTTGAAGGAGTATCCCTAAAATTTAAATTTCGCTCGAACACGTTGCCTTTGGATAGCAAGAGTATCTAGACGGTCTGAAGAAAATGATGGTTTTTGTACACTTTGTAACATTAATCAAGAGGAAACTTTAAGACACTTTCTGTTTATTTGTCCTGCTCTTTCAAACATTAGATTAGAAGAGTTGGACAATCTTGAACATGCATTAGTGAATTATAATAATATCTGGAATAAATTCTCAAACTTGACTATCGACAATAAACTGCATTATGTTTTAGGATCAACAGCTATTTCTCTACCTAATGAAGTAGAGCAGATTTTTGATAAATTTTGTAAGCTTTATGCTAAGTGAGCTAAGAGATCAGAAATTAAACATGCTCAATCCTTATTATAAATTAAGATTTGCTGTATTGCTGAACATAGTGCATTTTTATTATGTAGCTAGTCTTAATTGTTATTTGGTTGGAGACAGGAGAAAGCTCTTTGAACTTTCTTGGTTTCCAAGGGCTACCTGCTCTCTCATTTCTGTGACTTACTTTTGTTTTTAGTTAAGAGTTCATATGTGTTTATACGTATATTTTTTATGCATATTTCTCCTTTATATTTGTTTAGTTAAGTTTGTATTTTTTTTTTAATTTACGAACGCACATTGTCATCGAGCGCCACCGATCTAAAGGTGTAAGTTCAAATGATTAAAGTAAAACGCTCCTCTGTAGTCTAAACGCGGCATGACTCTCGTCGAGATAGTAGGCACAGAAATGCTCCACTCACACAAATGCTCCAATGCTCACATATTATGTGAGCCGTCAAGTTGTATGAAAACTAGTCTTAGATTCGTAATTATATCGTACGGTCCTCTGTAATCTAAACACGGCATGACTCTCGTCGAGATATCGAGACATTGCGGGTTCGATTACCACCAGAGAGAGTTTAAATTTTATATTTATGTTGTATTATAATTCATTTAAAGAGTACATTTTCGAAGATCCCGTTTTGTCGTTAAATACTTAAGAAGAGGGTGTATCATACATATTGCATTTGCGGTGCATCAATTCAACTCGCATTCGCAAAATGGGTGTGAAGGATTATTTTAATCGGATTTGAATTGCCAACGAAACGACCTTTATGGCCCAGTTCGCTAAGGCGTCTGCATAGTTAAACTCTGAGATAATTTTCCTTCGATTGTTTACCACTAAGTTTGGAGAGCAAGATTATTGATTGGTCATAAACTTTAAACCTATTCAGCATTTCTTCAAAAGATGGATTCGATGAATTTTCTAAACAAAGTTGGCAATCCGTGAAAGTTCGAGATTTAATTAAACAAAGTCGTGTCTGTATCCAACGTCTTTTTCGAGAATGTAGGAAAAAATGGCTCCGGTAAAAATTGCTCCGGTAAAAATGGTCCTGGTAAAAATGGCCCCAAATATGACAGGTAGGTAAAAATGGCCCCAATAATAAAATTCTGTATAAAAACTGATTTTTTAAAATCATTATATGCATGAATTTAACTGAAATTATTTAGTTTTAAAAAAAATCTAACATCAAATAAATTACCATTTATATTTATTTTTGTAGGAATTATATATTCATAGATAAAAACAAAATTAAAATTACATTTTTATTATTTAAATGTTAAAAAATATCAACAATTTAATAAATAAATCAACATAAACCAAGCATTTTGTAATACTAAAATAATTTAGTTATGGCCAATATTACGGAAGCGAAATCGCAATTATCCAGACATTTTTAACTTCAATATGGATATTGCTAAACCCGCAAAAATAGGTGGTTATGAACGTCAAGTTATTATTATTATTATTATTATTATTATTATTATTAGATACAAAGAGAGTTCTACAATAATACAATAATAATTAAATGGTTTCGATTGGGTTCGCGGTGTGCTCTTTGAGGTTTGTGATGTATTTGCAGGTATTTAAAAAAAATCAACCTTTTGACAAAAAAGTTTCTTATGAATGTGTTTAATTTTCTCACTGATCAAGTGAATCAATCATAATTAAATGGTTTGGTTTTCTACAGTGTGTTTTGGGAAGTTTGTGGGGTTTAGCAATGGACCATGGATCTATTATTAATATTATTAATAGGCCCATGGCAGTGTCTTCTAACCCTTACAATTACATGCCATTTTAAATGTTACTAAAATTCTTTTGATGGGTTTTGTGGTGGATGGCGGGTTCCGGATTCGTCGGCGTAGACGACGAGGATGCAGCCGTGTCAACTGTAGTTGGTCATCGTGGTCAAGTTGGTCTACCTGCTCAATTGAATGTGGTACGGGTGGTTCGCAGACACGAACTCGATCGATAAGCCGTGCAGCAAGTTGCGGAGGATCGGCATGTTCTGGATCTGTCTCTTATACACATCTAGATGTGTATAAGAGACAGATATACAATACTATTATTGTAATTGAACAAAATTATGTAAATAACTTACATTTTGTGAACCCGTGTTTTCGAATCCTATAATAGCTACCGTACTGATTTAAGCACAATCAATACGCTATATCCTTTAGCGGTAACGAAAATACACAATTAAACTATTCAACACTAATCTCAGCATATACTATATGAACCAACAACTGCTGGTAAATTTAAATGTATGTCCATACTAATAGAATTTAACTTTCATTCATTTATGAATTATAGTTTATACAATAGTACCGGTACGCGTATGTTTTTTTTTTTTTTTTTTTAATCTTAACTAATATGTCTAGGTAAAGACTGAAACTATAACAAAGAAAACAATGTCTTACAAGAGAGCTGTTGTGATTGCTCTATTAAGGTAATTATAAGATAAGATATTCTTGATTAATAAGAATAATGTGACATTTTTATAGTTAAGATCGCTTTAAGTGTTACACTGCTGAAAAATATATCTATATTCTGAAACAAGAAATACACTAACCAAAACAAACCCAAAAAACAAAAAAAAATAAAAGCAAGAGTATACAAACACCACTGCACCGTTCCCCTGCAATGCTGATAAAAAAAAATAACAAAAAAAAAAAAAAAAAAAAAAAACATAATAGGATCGAACAGAAAACAAATACGTGTAATTTTGCCTACCATATTAAATATAAAGGAGTTTTTTTTTCAGCAAGGAAAAGTGAATTTAATTCTTGGGTTGGGATGGGGGAGCTGTACCAAACCTTTCTGACATGCCTATTCTTTAATTTATCCTATGGTCCATCATGAATTTATAGTAATAATATATTTAAAATAAAATTTAGAAAACGCTTTTTGATATTTATTTTTTCGACCGATATCTGTCAACTTGTGCTTTATACTACCGTGCTTGACAGTGAACTCCCCAATTAGAAGTTTAGAAGACAACACATTTGCCAATGAGGAACACGCAACCATTTCTAGTAAAGCCCGGCCCATCTTTAGATTTAGAAACGTATCCATGTCCAGGTAGGCAAGCGTTAAAAGTTCTTTTTAAAACAAAAACTAAGTTATCTTATATTATTTGATGAACCATTTTTTTTTTCTTGTTGCATTAATTTAAAAAAAAAAACTCGACGTATTGCTATTTTAATTAGTTTGATGCAGAGAATGTAGTTTATATACAGATTGATAAAAGAACAACATAACATTTTAATTCCACAAAATAACTTCAGTTTGACAATAAAACTTTGTTAAACGTGTGGTGTTTAGTTGGTTTAACATTAAGAATATTACAGCTCTTAAAATAAACTTCAAATAGTATTTTGACTTGAAAAAATACAGTTATATTGATAAAATGGAGAATGTCCGAAAAATGGCGTCCCGTAAAACATAGTACTCCACAGAAAATGCTTTAACTCTCTTATGTCCCATTTTTATTAGCATTTTAGAGCTTTTATACAAACCATTATGGCTACCTCATCGCGAATGTATCTTAACTTCTTTTAAAATTTACGCAAAATTGTTTTACATTGCTAGCCAATAATTTTGCTAGTAAATAACAGAAGCCATTTTCGCGGCAAAATCCTGTTCAGTGATAAAAGTTCGGTTCCTTCCAACGCTAAATGTTAAAGTATAAACATTAAAACGGACTTAGATGTACTGCTTCCTTTTGTGCGCTTGCCTCGCCTCTATTCTCAAATAGTTTTTAGTTTCCAGACCTTCACATATCCCTTTGATATAAGTTCCGGTTAATTTGTATAAACTACGTCTGATACAGGAGATACACAATTTGTATAAACTACGTCTGATACAAGAGATACAGTTCGCCTCCAATTCGAGACCAACTTTTGGGACCTGAAAATTCAGGGTGGTCTCGAATTAGAGGGCTAGCTTTGTGTTAAAAGGTTGAAGGTTGCTACTTGGGTCTTTGGAAAAGTTTTATCTTGATTTAGAGGGGTCTCGGAATTAGAGGGTTCTCGAAATGGCCGGTGCTCTGTATTTTGATAAAAGTACAATTGTTTAATAAAAAGTCGTTTGACAAGAAAAAAAAATAGACAAGCTAAAAAAAAGGCTTCGTCCACAGTGTGGCAAATGGAGTAAATAGTTTGTTAAATATTTTTTGTACTAGACGTCATGCCCCATTTCCTTATTTAACAGCTACCTACCTACCTGGTAGTAGATACCAGATGTCAACATCCAGAAAATAGCGGATGGGACTGTTAGAGCCAGGTAGGGCTAATAGTGTACAAGTAGTCAACCCGGATCTGTGATCTGTGGACTAATTGGCTTCCTCTCCTTAGGGTTAGAAAACAACACTCCGTTTTCGTAAAGTATTGTAAGGTATTACATATTCAAGCTATATGGTCCTATACTCACTACATTCTGCTGCTTTCTGCTTTTTAGGTATCTGGATAAACAAGGAGTGTCTCAGATCAGTTGAAATTTATCCAGTGTTATAGATATCTCTGCATATACCGGTACTACTTACAATATCCAGAGCCTCTTCATCTAGTGCCTTTAGATGTTCAATGGTGATCCTATCCTAACCTGGGGCCTTACCACATTTCATCAAACTGATAGCGTGTGCTATCTTTGAGTTAAGTAGATCAGGTCCATAGTAAAATTGTTAAGGTTTTGGAAGGATTGTCTCTTATTCAGTCTCAAAAATGTATAGTTAAATACAGAGGAGTGGACAATAAAGAATAGAAAATTGTTATTAAAATTTACATAATTTTGAAATTTTGCATTAAGCTTCAGGACCCAATATGAAGTCACCCTGGAGTTGTGGGTGGGGGGTTTTTCTAAACCTTTTTGCATAGGATTATTCTTTAACTTAGCATACGGTCCCTCACGAATTTATAGTAATTAGTTGTGTAACACATCCTGCAAAACAGCCTATGTATGCGCTGCACTCACTCTATTTCGAGATCACTATTGGGACCTAAGAAGTGGGATTGGTATTCGTGTTCGGTCTATATTCAGAGAATTTCCTTAGTGTTAACAGTTTAACATTGTTAGTTGGTACTACTATGATTGGAGACTAGTGTAAAATACATGATCTATTTATATTAGGAAATTACAGTATTTAATTTTAGTATAGTTTATATCAGCAAGATATAATATGCAAAACACTATTTAGAAAATACTTTTTTATATTCAATTTTTCAACTGAGATCTGTCAACTTGTGTTTTATAAGCGTGCTTGACAGTGAATTAACCAATTAGAAGCTAGGAGACAATCAATTAGCCAATCAGGTATACGCAATCATTTTCCTCGTGAACATATTTGTAGATTTAGAAACGTATACATGTTTATTCGGAAACTATACAGGTAGGCAAGCGTAAATACACCAGCAACAGGTAAAAGTTATTTTTGAAACAAAATTATCTTATATCTTATATTATTTGATGAGCCAATATTTTTTTTTGTTGCATTGATGTAAAATTAACTCGACATACCTGAAATATTACTTTTTAAAACTAGTTTGATGTACAAATTGTATTTTAAATGTCATACCATTGAATTTAGCGAGAAAATGCGATTTCTACTTATCCTGAGTCTAATTCTTTTGATGGGTTTTGTGGTGGATGGCGGGTTCCGGGTTCGTCGGCGTAGACGACGAGGATGCAGCCGTGTCAACTGTAGTTGGTCATCGTGGTCAAGTTGGTCTTCTTGCTCAATTGAATGCGGTACGGGTGGTTCGCAGACACGAACTCGATCGATAAGCCGTGCAGCAAGTTGCGGAGGATCGGCATGTTCTGGATCTAGTTCTCAAACAATATCATGCTCTGGATCATGTCCACGGGGAACACCAATTCCTGGCGGATGCGAATGCCCATTTCCGTACACCGGGACATGCTGTAGAGAAACAATACAAGGTAACAACACTCATCTTTTAAGTAAAAATATTATTATTATTTTTTTTAATTTCAATCATCATTCATTCATTTTCACCCATTATCTATCCACTACAGGATGTAAGCCTCAGCATGTGTTCTCCTGTTATGTCTGTTTTGTGCCCTTTTGGTACCAGTTCACTTCTCCACAGTATTTCTTTAGCTCGTCTCTCCATCTCTTCCGTTGGCGACCTCTATTCCGTTTTTTTCTAACATGGTTTTCAGTGTGTGAGTAGCGAGCATCCGCCGATCGTCATGTATGCGGCTGGTGCGTCTACAGTCTTCTCGATTTTAATTAATCCTATAATCATACTGTAATTTATCTCTATCCCGTAATCAGTGAACAGTTTGCAAGTTTGCTAATTTATTAATCTCCTTACAAAAGATGGATTACTGTACTACAATTCAAAGTTCGTTTTAAGGTAGTCCTAATTGAACAAAATTAATCTTTGCAGACCATAGGTCGACATGCCTTGCTACTTTGAATTTATAAATTTGTAATGTCTTATAACTTGATACCAGATGTCAACATCCAGAAAATAGCGGATGAGAGTGTTAGAGCCAGGTAGGCCTAATAGTGTGCAAGTAGTCAACCCGGATCTGTGATCTGTAGACTAATTGACTTCCTATCCATAGGGTTATAAAACATATGTAAGGTATTACATATTCAAGCTCCTTTTTAAAATTTCTCTTTTTTTGAAATAGTGGCAGATGGCAGACATCTTGAATTTCAAAATGTCCATCTATTAAATCATAAAGGTGTTATAGAGTACTACAGTGTTACGTCATACTAATCCGTTGCTATCGACGACACAAAATGGGTTCAACCGGACGCCAGTTTTCGCCACTGACAAACCATTGATCCCAGTTTCTAACATAAATATTAAGATGTTGTATCTTAGTTTTTCTTTGTAAATTTTAATGATGCTTTTGTGTTTTTAGTAATTTTGTTGGTTTTTAAAATGCCTTTTCCAGAAAGCCTATTCTACACCAAGATTATGAAGTCATTCAGGCGTAGGCCTAATGAAAGGTAACCAACGTCTGGTTGACAACAAAGGGCGCCACCTGGTATTGTGACGACACGACTGTTGTACTCTATTATCTTGCTATCCATTACCATTAATATTGACTCTAATGATTAATATTTGCTCTAATGAAACATTGATTCTTCATAAATGACCGAAAATTCCATTTCTGATATTTAACCTCAAATATTTACATCATTCATATCTCCATAACTATTAGTCATACGGACATAGTTTTTGTTTCAAACAGTTCATAGCATTCTATTCACTCCAATAATCATTTTCACTTAAAATGACTGGCTAGTTTATTTCTGAACTTTGACCTAAGATATACATCGTTATCTTTTTTCATAAAAAGTTCCTTCATAATAAAATATATTTGCAACATAATGCTGAATTTTAGTGTTTTTCCTATAAAAGGTTAAAAAGAGAATTAGATAAAATCTAAAATGAATCAAAAAGCTTTGTAAAAAGGGTGCATATTGATACTCTTTTCTCATAATTTGATATTAAAAAGTTATAAACATCATTAACATGGGTTAAAACATGTCATTGTGGCTTTAAAACGATAACGATATAAAGTTTCTGTTTATCAACTATGAATATATTCACAAAATATTGTTGTAAGATATTTAACTTTTTCAATTTGTAAATTTTGTCTCTCATCTGTTTTACTAACACTTGATTATGTATTAGGGAGATTGGTGTTATAGAATAAGTGTATTTGGGAGACCTGATGGTGTTAGAATACCGTACTCGCGCGAATAAGCGCCCGGGCGATTAAATTTTTTTTTTTTTTGCACTTTTTGAGGGGCGCTTATTCAAACGGGGCGCTTATTCGAACGGGGCGCTTATAAAAACAGAGTGAAAATTGAGGGGGCGCTTATGGAAATAGATGAAAATCGAGGGGTTCTTATGAGAACTTATTAAATCCAAGCGAGGCACATTTTGAATGAAAAACGATTAAATAAGGACATCAGGAATTATTACGAATGGTGCTGCGGCGGAAAAGATAATCGTCCAGAGAGCATATGGCTTGTCATGACAAGAATTTTGTGAGTACAGTATTACATAACAGCAGAATAGCAGATGAAATTAGTAGTGGTGGTTAGCTTGTTCGCCATCAGTCGATTGAGAAGAGCAGGACGGCATTATCATTGCCGGTTTTCTTGAAAACTTAAATGAGAATGTGTTAAAGGTGCAAATTGTCGGGAAAAGACTAGTAGGACTAGGCTATAAACAAATGAAACAAGATGAAAGTTGGAAATATACTGTCTGTCCAGGGAGCTCTCATCATTCTGTCGAAGATAAATATCCTCACTTTGATATTGACTAAAGGAGAATGTGATTCCACTCCACACCTCAAATCATGCCAACATCCACAGTCCCAGAATTGATTGGGTTATTAAGGGGGCGTTTATTCAAATTAGAAGGGGCGCTTATTCAAACGGGGCGCTTAAGGAAATTTTCTCGTGGCGCTTATTTGGTAGGGGCGCTTATTCAAACGGGGCGCTTATTCGCGCGAGTACGGTATGTATATTTTGGAGACCTGGTGTTGGAAATAATTTATTTTCTAATATTCTACATGTGGAGGCCTAGTAACAGAGGCCAAAATAAATAATACTGTATATATATATATATGTTTGTATATATAAATAAAATAAATAAATAAATAAATAATAAATAAATATCGTATGGTATCGTTGTCGTTATCATCTTCATCATCGTCATCATCATTAATATTTTTAGATATTATTATTAATGCATGACATATTTGATATTATTTTCATAGAAAACAACTGCATCAATCGATTTACTCTCGTTCAGCCGTGGCGAAGCACTAAAAACCATCAGGTATCCGGCCAAGCATGTGATTCAAACGCCCTGATGGCCTACTGGTACCAATTTACCGGTAAAGGTGGCAACAAAATGCCAACTGCGTGTGTTGTTGCTGACCGATGCGGAGTGCACAGTCCAATATGTGTCTCTTATACACATCTAGATGTGTATAAGAGACAGGGTACATATTGATGTAAAGAAAAGGTGATTAAATTTTGGGGTTAAAATTTCAAAGGATAAGGTGGTCATGGTTACAGAAATTCTAAAAAAATGTGAAAATTATCTCGAGTATAAAAGAAAATGGAATTGCCTATAAACGCTGTACGTGTATTTTTCGGTTTTCAGGCAGACGGCGGAGATATGCACTCTATAGGGTGACTATACTCTAGTGTTATGTTATATAT